>NW_007249926.1:20582-54812 GCF_000164805.1 Carlito syrichta | reverse complement strand
CTCAAAAAAAAAAAAAAAAAAAAGATCTATACTAGATTTTAAAATATAGATAGAATTCAAACTAATGTTCAGAAACTGAGACAGTATTCTGGAATGTTCTGGAAAGCCCTAACCTCTAGCTTTTTCGGGACGTTCTCAGGAATCTGGGATTCATACCCAATATCTATGTCAGGGGGGTTTTATATAAATTCAAGCACATCCTCACAGGCAAACAATCCCAGAAAGATAAAGCAAAGAAAGATTTGAAAAAAGTCAACCACATTTTTAGAGCTATAGCCTCTAGTTAGTACGAGAACTCCATGTTAAAAGTTAGAAGTTCACCAGACGCAGTGGCTCATGCCTATAATCCCAGCACTTTGGGAGGCCGAGGTGAGAGGATTGCCTGAGCCCATGGGTTCGAGACCAGCCTGGGCAACTTGGTGAGACCTCATCTCTACAATAAATCAAAAAATGAGCCAGGCATGTTGATGCTTGCCTATAGTTCCAGCTACTTGGAAGGCTGAGGCAGAAGGATCTCCGGAGCCCAGCAGGTCGAGGCTGCGATGGTTGTGAGCATGCCACTGCACTCTAGCCTCGGCAACTGAGGGAGACTCCAACTCCAAAAAAATAACAAATAAAAAGTAAATGTACATGATGATACTTGCCCTGTGGAACTTAGAGAGTAGTTGTGGGAATTAAATGAGACAATGCCTGTGAAGGGATGTCACTACGAGCAAAATGCTGGCCAAATTTGTGTTTATGGCACAACTGCTTTTCTCTTGCGAAAAGGAAGGCATTTGACCCATTCCAACATTGTGCAAAAGCTTTTAGCTCCCCTCCCCCATTTACTGCACACAAGAGCAACCATATCCCCTACAGCCAGCCCTGTGAGGTTGCTTGTGAGATAAACTTGGTAATGGACTTGGAAACTGATGGCCCTACATGTGTAATTATGAGAGGGAAACCCTCTGGCTCACACAACCTGGGCATGCCGCCCAGGTTAGGAAAACCCACTCAAGATGATCGCAGGACTAAACAGCCCTCTGGTAAACAATCCATACTCTCCGTGGAACCGCCCTGAAAAGGAGAGGAGGAGGCAGAGGGGACAGAAAGGTAGAAAACAGTCAGTGAAAAGAAAACTTATAAACCCTTTCTCTTTTGTACCTCATTTTCTTTCGCGATTGTGTGGTTATTCACACCATGGAGCTGTTTTAAACAGAATGAGGCACGCGCGTGGGAACAGAGGGTCAGTGTATTTTCACTAGACGAAAATATAAAATCCAGCTGGAAAGAGAATGTCAGACATGGAGACGGAGGAGGAGGACAATTAAACATGCGAAACCGGAAGAGACTGCCTCCTATAATATATTTGTTTGTGGCAGGTAAGGCAGTTCATCATATCGCCTGAACCGTGGAGAATTGTGCTATTGTATTAATTACTCTCTTTAGTGACTCTCTGAGCTTTGGACTATTTAAATTCCAGAATGAGAAAGTGCTAATGGATACGGTATTGTCGATGGAGTGAATTAGTCTTTCACGCTGTGCTGCTGTCTGAAAGAGTTTTAAATGGGAACCCACAGACTCACAGCGCACCACGCTTTTAGTGTTCATTCAGCCATTTGTTCCCATTTAGCAACAGAGCAACTCTGGGGTCATGCAAAAATTCACACAGGAAGAAAAGGAAAGGAGATGTCAGTGGGGACGCTTGGGGGAGGTTAACGTGTTTTGCTGGGAAGCTGTTTATGATATACTCTATTGTGTGCATTGATAATAAAACCCCAAAAGTTCATATTTGAAAGGGAAATCATGTGTCCTTTAAAAATTCCACATCAAAGCTTCTTTGAATTTTTTTTTTTAAGAGCATACTTGCCACAAAAATTTCAGCTGGCAATCTGGCACCGATTTCACACTCGGTCTTCACCCTTAGCCATTGTTGCCCACCTAGCCTGGGTCTCCACATACCTAAGATGTATAAACAAACATAATGATGACGGAACACCTCAAAGTTCCACACAACTGCTTGTGAAAACCTCATCAAACAACAGAGGGGCATTGCACACTACACAAGTTATCTTCTGAGAAGAGACAGAGTCGAGTTCTCCAAGAGGAATGAGCCCGAAGGGTCAGTGTTTGGACTAGAAAGCTCCAGTCACACAGTATTAATGTCACACATAACGCACATATAGGCTAGATGCAGTGGCTCACGCCTGTAATCTTAGTACTTTGGGAGGCCGAGGCAAGAGGATCGCTTGTCCCCAGGAGTTTGAGACGAGCCTGGGCAACAAAGCAAGATCTCATCTCTACAAAACAGTTAAAAAATAAGCCAGGTACAGTGGTATGTGTCTATATTCCCAGCTACTTAGGAAGCTGAGGCAGGAGGATCACTTGAGCCCAGGAATTGAAGGTTGTAGTGAGATATCAACTCATCAATACACTCCAGCTTGGGTGACAGAACTAGACTCTATCTCAAAAAAAAATCGTATATGTAAAAGGGTTACCTCTATTGACCTTGTCATGTCTCATAATCTTTCTTACTTTCCCCCTCCTTCTAATGTCTTTTGAATCATCTTGTAAATCACCAGGCCAATACTTCACTTTGACAATTGGCAGTAACACAGTCAAGATGGAAAAAGCTCTCCCCTACTTTCCAGACACGTGGACTCCACCTCCACTGCCCGCTAAGCATCTGCTCCTAGACCCTTTGTTGCAGCTAAAGTCTCTGCACTTCAGATCTCTGCGTTCTCATGAGAAGTCTGCCCTGGCTAGGCTTCCCAGGAAGCACAGCCTGAGGCAGAAGCTTATGTAGTACTTCCTTCCAGAGTGCACTCCCAGGAAAGCGGGATTGAGGGAACAGAGAGGAAGAAGCTAGAGTCAACACAAGGGCGAGCTGTTAGTGCCAAGGTGGCCGCCTTTGGGAATCAGGAGTCGCTGACTGCTTGATCTTGTGCAGCTGACGTCCAAGGAGCCCCAGGAACAACTGAAACCTCAGACTCACACTCATCTGCCAGCTCCCCTTTCCCGTTGGTCAAAGTTACTTCACGAAATAACTGCCCCGCAATTCTGGGTTGCACAAGCGTGGCACTGAGCAGGTCCCAAGGCATCTCTTGCTTCAGTTCTTACAGAAATAGAAGGCACCAGGGCACGAGGTGAGAGGTGCTCGGCGGAATAACATAAGGTGCTGTTGAGTTGTGCCTCTGTGAATTTGGCCAGAACCCAAGCAGAGCTGGTCCTACTGCAGGGGATGGGCCAGAGTAGGCGGCCGTGGGCCTGGGGGACCTGGAGACCCATCCAGCAGACTCATCTGCACGCTTGCAATGTGTTGGATCCCCGACGACAATCTGAGCTTCATTGTTGTGAGAACAAGATGTCCTAGGAGGAAACAGAAACCAATCAGAGATTACCCTTCAAGTGGCAGCCAACCTCGATCTCTGAGAAAGACTTCAAGTTAAAAGCTTGGTGAAACAACCCACGGCAGTTGGTCCAGAGGCCATGACTGAAATTCATCCTTCACTACCCATTCTAGGTTTCTGTCACACTCAGCCAGCACTGTGGCCTCTCTCTGTTCCTTACCTAATGGGGTAACCCAGACCTCCATCCCTGAGGGACTGGTTGTCATTTTTTTGTTGGACTATAGTTGGTGCCATTGCCTCTTTTCTCTTGGGTCCCAGACACATTCTCCCCACTCCATTGTGTGTGTAGCTCTCCAACTTCTTTGTGAGAGTCAGAATCAAGCTACCGATTTACAATAACTTTACAATTTATTTTACAATTTACAATAACTCTGGCACACTGACCCGAGAAACAAACTGCCCCAGGGAAGTGTCCCATCCGCTAATCCCAGAAACCAGAACTTCTAATTTGGTGGAAACTGAGATTGCAGAGACAGGAAGCACAAATTTCATAATCTGGTTATTGAGTGATGGATAGTGAGAGGAGTCAATCCTATTTCTGTCCCATTGGCTCCCAGGTTCACGGATTCTAGGTAATGTTTCACCGATGCTGTGCCTTAGCTGAGTCCTTCACAGGCCAGCTGTTCTGGGTGATGAGTCACCTAGGGTAACAAGATGATTCTGTTGCTGTTGGCCTGCCATTGTACTTCCCTTGTCATCAAATATGTGTGGGATGATTTTATGTGGATAGGGGTGGAGGCCTTGAGAAGAGAGATTGAGAACCATACATGAAAAAGACGGGGATTCTGGGAGGGACACCTGGCTGCCTCCACCAGGATGGAAGAAGTCCGGTGTAAGGCATGTGCCACAAGTGTCTAAGTGGATTTCATGAGGCACAGAGCCACGTGAGGTCTCAGAGACCACGTCTTTGTCTCTGCTGCCAGGAGGCTGGGTATTCAGCAGCAGGGGCTAGATCAGCCTGGTGAGAGAAATCTCGTGCTATTGGGCTCAAGCTTCACTGTCACCCCTGCCACCACGGCCACTCTGCTCATGGGCCCATTTCACCTACACCGGGTTGCCAAAGATAGGGCCTGGATGACATGCACAGAATAAGTCATCCTGCCCCGTGAGGATTTTTAAGCGTCTACTTCAGTGGCAATTCTTCAGTGGGCATTACCATGAGACGCAAAGATTTGCATGCTTTGTGCCCACTCACAAATGCCCCCTCACATATGTCTTCCCCAGACGGCATCGCCACCGATTTTCCAATCTCTTTCCTTCTAAGCCCCTGAGCAACCAACAAACCAATCCATCCCCCACTACCAAGGGTTCATAGATATTTGTCTTTCAGGTTGCTTCTCTATCAATACCACAGGAATGACTAAGTGTGCTACTGGAAGTTCTCATGATAAGGCTATCTTCATCTCTGTGTCTCGGGGATATGCTTGTCTGGAGCTGAAATGTAGCATTAGTCCAGTTTTGGCTAGCACCAACCTATCTGTGAACTATAAACCAGTCCCTAATCATCATAAATAACCCTACCACCACTACTGCTGCCCCTGTCGCCATGACACTGTAGCTGTGAGTTAAAAGACGGTATAATTACTTTGGAAGTAGGTGACAGAATAAACTGGGTCTCCTGTTCATGTCTCTTTTTCCTGTCTTCTGGATGTACTGAGGCCTGATTCCAAATCAAGCGCCTCCAAAATACCAACCTGAGTGTATGTTTTCAAGGGCGTGGTACCAACTGCCTGAACCTGGATTTCTCAGAAAGCACAGCTTGGGATTTGTAAAGTTAATAATAAAATAAATAAAAACATTTATATTGTTGCTCTATGAGGAAGTCTATTCCAAGAGAAGTGGGATGAGGAAAAGAAGGAGTGAGACAGAGAAAAAAGAGAGCCCGTTCGGAGTACGTTAGTAAGGCTTCTTGTATTCTACATGGTTAACTGCTCAGCCTCATGGAAGCATCCTTTAGGGGGCAATATAAATAACTCCATCTTCAGACACTCCATCTGTGGGAAGAAGGCAGTAAGAATGTTTGCCAGCTTCTATATCCAACTGGTCAAAAATCCTATCTTCCTGGATTGCATGGATTCCTGGGTTCTTGAATAACATCTCAATGGCCTCTCATACCTCAGCAGCAAAAGCCAAGGGTAGCGGATATGTGGTAGAGACATGAAGTAAAGTGCTAGAAGGATTTTAGCTCCATGAATTTGGTCGGAACCCATGCAGAACTGATTCGTACAGCAGCTACTAGGCAGGAACTAGTAACCCAAGGTCCTAGAAACAGGCACGGTCAAGAGGATCAGTCAGGCTGGGCTCGTTGGCTCAGCCTGTAATCCCGTGCTTTGGGAGGCCGAGGTGAGTGGATTGCCTGAGCCCGCGGGTTCGAGACCTGCCTGGGCAACTTGGAGAGACCTCATTTGTACAATAAATCAAAAAAAATTACCCGGGCATGGTAGTGTGCGCCTGTAGTTCCAGCTACTTGGAAGGCTGAGGCGGAAGGATCGCCGGAGCCCGGCAGGTCGAGGCTGCGGTGACTGGGAGTGGCCACTGCACTCCAGTCTGGGCGACAGAGTGAGACCCCAACTCAAAAAAAAAAAAAAAGGATGAGTCATAGTGCCAATAATGCATATTCCCTCTGTTCTTTCTGACTGGCAAATATATGCTCTGCTATAAACAAAATCATAACATAAGCAAGGAGGGTGGTTGCCTTCTTATCACTTCCAGTTTTTCTGTATTCTCTTCATCCTTTTGACATTGTCTCTCCAAGGTATTCTTCAGTTCAATACAGCAGATATTTATTATATATTTTGCATGAACTTGGCATTGTGCTGCAGACTGAGAGTATAGAGATTAAAGATGTGACCCTTGTCCTGCTAAGCTCAAAGTCTGTCAGGAGAGACAACACAGTGGAAAGTATACTAGGAAGGAGAAGGTGAGAGAGCCAGAATAGTAGATATGGGCCAGAAAATAGAATATGAGGTTCAGATCATTCTTAACTGCACAGAGCCCTACTGCAACGCCATCATATCCCCTACTCCCCACCTGAATGTCCCATTTGTGCCAGCCCTAATTCCTCTTTTCTTCCTCATCAAATTGTATTCATCCTATGTATCATGATTTTGAAATTCAGCTAAGTGAATTCAGCTAATCTGTTGAACTAATTCATGGTAAGATGTTGATGGCTGATGAATGCTTGATATGTTATCCATCCCAGAAAATAGGCTTCTGATGATAATGACTTGAAACAGTACTTCTTATCTAGGGATGTATCAGCATCACCTGTTTCAACGCTAAGCCTTCCCCGGGCTCCACCCTAAGAAATCCTGATGCAGAGGCTCCGGGATGAGCACTGGGCATTCTAATTTTTTGTAAATTCCTCCATTAAAAGGCAGGTCAATGAGAGAAATATGAGGGAGTAGATAAACCTTCTTCTAGGTCCTCAAATCAATAACTTCAATATGTAATTGGCTTTGTCAGTTACTACTTTTGTCTGTCCATGAAGCTGTTCTAACTGCTATCTTTTGGTTTTGCATCCACCCCTGACCCAACTCGCAATAACCCTAGGCAACCTCAGTGCCTTTTTCCTCTGGGCACAGTGAGGTTCCTCACCTAAGCAAGGTCAATTGGAGACTTTCTCTAAAATTCAGAAACAGATTTGGAAGCCACAGTTTACAGTGATATTGCCATTGTGTTGTAAGTCTTGGGCCACCAGTACCATCATCCCAGATGTTGGTAAAAGTCTGTCTACGGAACAAAGTCAAGCAGAAGTAAGCACAAATTCCATGAGTCTCTGCTTGAATTCTTATCCCTGATTCTCTTTCCTGAAGTTCCTTCTTCGATCCTGTACGATTCCCCAGTATTCTTCCCAGTTATGGGAGGCAACAACGTCAGTTTCAGTCACTTACAACTAAAACCATCCTGATGAATGCATATATGGAAGGCAAATTCTTCCTAAGTACATCAGCCTATCATTCATTTCTCAGGGTTCATGTCTCTGCATGGATGGGAAAACCTTTTACAAACCCATGTTTTATATCAGAGCAGTCTAGCATCGCACTTCACTACTGTGATTATTCAATAGGAAGACCAGTTTGACTTAGGGAAAAGGTACAGATTGTAGACTGTATCTTACCAGAATTATTATTACATTCAAGAACAAAAATAACTGTAACTAGTTTAAGAGTATTCTGAGGACCTGTCCTTAGTAAAGAATTTGGAAGGAAGTATTCCATACCAGAGACTCTGGAAGTGCCTTTTGGTTTTGCCATTCTCCAGCTCATTATCTTGAGATGAATCTTCTGAGTTCTCTAAACCTAGTTTCAACTGCAACATGTAAATTTTGTGAGTCTAGATTTTTTTTTAATCAGCTTTAGGTTACTCAACATGTATGGATACTTTTTAAGTGTTTAAAGCTACACACAGTTAATTGGTCTCAATTTAAACACTATCTCTTATATCTTTTTCTAGTTTTTAATTTGCCAAGCAATCCTTTGTGATAAGCACTGCAGCTAATCCCAATATGAGGATTCACAAATGAGGGTCTGAATCAATGAGCTTGGGTTGTGCCCAAGTGAACAGGTGGGCTCAGTGCTATCACAGAGGGAACCGTGAGAAATCTCTATCAACAGCCAAAAGCTATAAGCTCTCCACTGCTTCTTATTCTTCCTTAAGGCAGAACTATCGAGGAGAAGCCCTGGATTTCCCTTTAAATTGTCCCCATGAGATAATTAAATACAGATCCTTTATTTCCTAGGAAGGCTCCCATATGGGCAAAAGATGAGAAAGATCAAGGCAACATATGTGAAAATGTGTCAAGTAAAAAGAAAACTCACTTATTTGAACATCTTAAAAAATCAAGATAAAAAAGAGAATGCCATGGGAGTCATAAAAAGTTAGCTCTAGGCCAGAGAAATGTAGTTTTTAATTTCTATACAGTAGAAGAAAATTTAGTGCATGAATAACATTTCATTAAAATGTATACCTTTAAAGATTTATATTATCAAATCTGAATGGGAGACAGCATAAGGCAATTTAAACTGACATGCTGATTTAGCATTTCTTTGGTAAATAGGATCTGCCACTTGGTGTGAAAATGTATAGGACGTCTCTTTAAGCACAAATGTGGCGATTGTCAAGGAATATGAAATAAGAGAGGGAAATATAATTCCCTGCCTTTTTATTCAACCACCTTTGAAGGCTTTTCGGGGAGGGCTTATTGCATTATATCTGCCTGAGTAAGTCTCTCTGAAGACCCCACCACTGTAGACATTGATACATACACAAAGAAAGGAATAGAAAGCGAAAGTAAGAAATTCTCCCGTAACTTTCAAATGGCAACGCTTCAACTGAAAGGTTTTTGCTTCATGTTGTGGTTTAGGATGTGGTCTGATGTAATTATGACATTCAAAGTTTCTATAGGCGTTTATATGCAGCTAGGCATATTCCTTGGATTTAAAGCTTAGCATGTTGCATTGGTTAAAAACAAGCCACTGGAAAAATATAAGGCTCACTATTTGACAAGCACGCTGACCTTTAACTTGGTCCATCTGACTACACTTGTTCTTTGACTTCAGTGGTTTTTCAACCCTGGCTGTGTATTAGAATTACCTGGGGGACTTTTTACAAAAATGCAAATACTTTAAACCAACCACATTGGAAACGCTGGGGGTATTTTTCAAAGCTCAGCACCCCCACTCCCGCCCCCATGCCCCACAGTTCTGGGATTTTCCAGGCTTTTGATCTTGACCTTTCCCCCGGCTATGAAGGCTCTTCTCTCTTCCCCTCCTTCCCCACGTGGCCCAGACCCACTGTCCATCTTTTCCACCATTATCCTCCCAATAGTCACAACAAAATGACAATGCCCATCCAATTCCACACTCTGCCTTGTATGGAGAGGGTTAGCCAAGTTCATTGTTACTAGAGACTCATCATCCTAAATCTGAACTAGACCCTCCATGCTGCCTCATAACTTTTTCCAAAGGATTTTCTGCATGTGCTGCTACTGCTTTTTCAATCAGCAGAGAAATCTTTAATGCGCAAATGTGCATTAAAACTTAGCACCGTTTTGGTACTGGGAATACAATTTCAAACATGATTGTTGGGGTCCTGACTTGAAGGAGCCTACATTGGACGGAGAGAAGCACACAGCAGGTATAGACAATTTAATGATTATGCACACGTGGAAAGTGGATACATACTATGAAGAAGCTAAAACAGGATCATGTGGTGAGAGGGAGACAGCGGTTTGGGGGCACTGGCGGTATTTTCTCTAGAGGGATCAGGGACGGCCTCTCAGTGAGGTGATTTTTGAGTTAAGACTTGGAATAGGAGGAGACAGACTTGAAAATACTTGAGGGAAGAAGCCACTGCAAATGTCCTGACATAGGAACAAGCTTGGCCTGTCTGAGGCACAGAAAAGAGGGCCCTAGGGCTGTGGGGTGGTCCCGAGAGAAAGTAGGGGATGGAATCACAGAGACAGATGATGGGCAGGGTGTGAGGGCTTCCTAGGTCCTGGTGAGAATTCCTGATTTGATTCTACGCATCACATGGAAGATAGGAGACCACTGAGGAGAGTTAATCAGCGACACTACATGACCTGATGATGGCTTCTTTATGCCCCACTCGCTCCTTGCCAACTGCCACCTGGCTTCCTGCCCTAGCTCTTCCAACAATGACCTAGTGAAGGTCAACACGTCCTCTGGGAGGCTGAGCTCACTGCATTCTGTTCATTTCTCCTCTATGCTATGTGGCCCAGTCGCCCACTCCCATCTTCTTCAAATATTTATTTTTCTGGAGTTCCACATTCTCCTTCTTTTTTAGGTTTTAATTCTTGTGTTCTGCCCGCTTCCTAATTCCTCTCTTTTATGATTCTTCTCATGTTCATATACCTTCCATGACTGGTATTCCTCAGTATCGTTATTCTTGGTCCTAATTTCTCCTTACTTTATACACTGACCCGATGAGGGAAATCTCTTCTAATTCACTGGCTTTAAATACATCTCAGTTATAATGATCCCCACGCACATTGTAGCTTCCGTCCTGATCTCCTTCCCATGCTCCGGGCTTGGCAGATGCTTGGCCGCTGTGCATCTTTACGTGGATGTCACCAGGTGCTATAAATTCAGTTGCCCCCAAACTGAATTCTTAATCACCTCTCCTTCCACACTTCTGATCTCAAAGGATGCAGCCACATCTAACAAGCTGTTGAAGCTGGAATCCTAGATATCATACCTCATTCTGCTCTCCCCTTCACCCTAACATCCCACCAGTCACTCAGTTCAGTTTGAGTTTACCTTAATGGCATATTTCTGTTTACCCGCCTCTTCTCTCTCCCCAACCCTGCCCTGATTCTGATCCTCTCTCAAACTGCTGCTTAGATCAATGCCACACTCCCTATCTGCCCTCCCCGCCTCCAGTCTTGCTTCCTTCCAGACCATGTCTCAACTGCAGTCAGGGTGACATTTCCGAAGTGCAAATGGTTATATGCTCCCCTGCTTAAATCCCTATGTGGTGCCCTGCCCTAGCCCCCGTCACCTAGAGGATGAACTGAAATCCTAAACATGAATCCATAGCCCTTTATGATCTGACCCTTGCTTACCTCTCTAAACTGATTTTATATCACTCCCTGGCCCTCGCCCTGCACCAACCCTAATGAGCTATCCACAGCTCCTTGCCTTCCTGTCCTCTGACCTCCCACAGAGCTGTTCTCTCTGCTGGCATAGAGGTCCTTGGGCCACACCTCTTTTCTACTTGGTAATTTCAAGTCTCATTCTAAAGTTACCTCCTACAAGAATCAAGCAAAAAGCCCTGTTTCCTGATGAGTATAGACACTGGCACAATTAGGTTTAGGAGAAAGGAGGCCTGTACTCCATTTCTGGAAAGCATTGATCATAGTGACAGCAAAACTACCGTTGAGTTTATAAGGCCAGAGAGGGGTCAAAGGGTGTGGGGGAATGAGGAATGTATTCCTCTTTGGGGGGCACAGTGACAGATGGGGAAGATTTGACAGCAATCTAAAGCTGATCCAATGACCCAAGAGAGAGAGCTGCCCAACCAACCTGGAGGGGCCAGGTTGGCAAAAATATGAGACATCTCAGTGACTTTCTGTACAGATATCCAAGCAAACACATGCACAGACAGAGAGTGCAAACATCAGGGGACTCACCTACCTACAAAACCTTGGCAAATTACAAGCTCCTAGAATTTAGACCAAGCTACAGGAAAGGGAGAAAAATTACGACTGCACTGAGAATTAACTGAACTGCCCTGGTGAAATGGGAGCTCAAAAAATAAATAAAGCCAAATTAAAGAGAAATAGAGACATATTTCTTGTACACCTGAGTTGCGAACTGAGACTTGCATTGCCACTGTTATTACACTGAAGAGCCATCACCTGTTTACTTGTTTGTTTCTCTAAGGAAACCATAACTGCCTTATAGTAACACACTCCCTGCCTCACCCACAGCATAAGTTCTTGCAATAATAGATGATCAATAAATATATGTAAAAAGTATAAATAAATGAATTATGTTTTAGAATTTAAAAAATGAGCCATAATTAAGAACCTTGATAATTATAGCCTGTTGGGGAGAGAGACAAGGATACAGATAACGAAGGAGAAATGGGCTTTTGTGGAGGTACACAAATGGAACAGTAGGAATGCAGGAGGAAACAACTAATATTGTGCTGGGAGTCCACGAAGCCCTCATGGAGGAGAAGACATTTGAGCTTCAAAATGAAGGTGGATAATAGGTCTTGATGGCCGGTTGAATCCTGCATCAGGCCTCACTAATGAATTTACCTCAGCACTGTCTCCACTGAGGTCCAACACTGAAAAAACAGAGATAGGTCAGCGAGGACACTGAGTGGGGACCCTCGTAAAAGTCATCTGTAAAGAATCTAACAGGTAACATGCATTTGACCAAGTGCAAGTCACTTTTCCTCCTTCACCCCTTTGTCACCTCCCTACACTGTCATCTCCCCACGTCTTGCATCTGTAGAATGGATTAGAGTTCACCGTGCTCGTTTGATCCTCACACGTAGTAGGCTATCTTTAAGGTTTAAGGAATAGGTTAGAAACTCAGGAGTCAAAAATGTCACGATTTCCTCGATTGCCTGCTTTTTCTGCCATAGTTCTTTTCTTTTCTTTCTCTTTTTTTTGAGTTGGAGTCTCACTCTGTTACCCAGGCTGGAGCTCGGTGGCACACTCACGGCTGTTGCAGCCTCGACTTCCTGGGCTCAGGCAATCCTTCTGCCTCGGGCTTCCAAGTAGCTGGAACTACAGGACCATGCCACCACACCCAGCTGATTTCTTTGATTTATTGTAGAGATGCGGTCTTGCCAAGTTGCCCAAACTGGTCTTGAAGCCCTGGGTTCAAGCAATCCTCTCACCCCCGCCTCCCCAAGTGCTGGGATTACAGGCATGAGCCACCACGCCCAGCTCACAGGCCTTGTCTACACAGTAAGTTAATGCAACAACGGATGGTTAGCGTGGAGTGAGGACTAAAAATGAGGGCCCTGCACTCTGCAAAAGTAAAATCCTTACTCAAGCCAGGGCCTGCTGGGGGAGCAGTGGGCGCCTTTATTCTTAAGCCCCTTTCATTCCATGCTTACAGAGCTTCCTGTTTCTCCTCCCTTCCTTCTCCTTCGTTGTTTTTCTCTTTCTCTTCCCTTTCTTCTTTCTCCTGGCCTCACCCCCTTCACTTTCTGTGGCTGTGCGAAACTTTCTGCAATCAAGCGTTAGGCCCAGTTCTGTTGGGGACACCCTGTGTGATCATGAACATTCAGCCCCAGGGTTCTCATACTTCAGTCTCCATCGTATTCATCTGAGGAGAGTTGCTTCCTTAAGCAGATGCTCACGGCCTCATCTCAAGAGATCTGAATTCAAATATCCTGGGATGCGGCCCAGGAATTGGTATTTTTAAAATACTTCCCCCAAGAAATTCTAAAGTGCAGTCAGGATTGAGCATCACTGATCTCAACTCTCCCCCCATGTTTTAATTTCTTTTTTCTATAAAATGGACTCATTGACCTGAAAGCTATTTTTAAAAACTTCTGACAATCTAAGATATAAAATCCTTCCCAAAGGCCTTCAGTGGATCACTTTGGAAAGGTTTGGTTGGGACTGGAAATTAAAGGTGACCAGAGATGAGGGTGTAGATTAGATGGGAATGGAGGAAGAGAAAGACAAATTCCGTTTCTTTTTTTTTTTTTTTTTAAGTTTAAGTCTCATTCTGTTGCCCAGGCTGGCGTTCCGTGGCACATTCACGGCCACTTCACTGACACCCTGCTGGGCTCCGGCGATCCTTCCACCTCAACCTTCCAAGTAGGCAGAACTACAGGCATGTGCTACCACGTCTGGCTAATTTTTTGATTTATTGTAGAGATGAGAGCTCACCAAGTTGCCCAGGCTGGTCTCGAACCCACGGGCTCAGGTAATCTACTCACCTCGGCCTCCCAAAGTGCTGGGATGACAGGCTGAGCCACCGAGCCCAGCCGAGAAGGGTGAATTCTAATAAAATTGTTGTCTACCTTAAGTACTGATATTTCTAATAGTAGAGAGTTTTGTTGAGTTTTGTTTTTTTCTAAGAGGAATAGCCCACACTTCCTTTGAGAAAAGTTCCTTTTTAATCGTATATTTGGGCATCTGATATAATTAAAACATTCTGGTACTTGTTTTGTTTCATTTCATCTTATTATAGAGTCTAGAACCAAATGACCATTTTGTAAAGCCTCCTAATCTCACCCAAATTCTGTGCATATCTCACAAAAATAAGAATAAATGATTCCTGGAGGCACTTACCCGGGGCATTTTACAGACAAGGGTAGATGCTCAATGCTTCTTAGTGTTGCCAGATTAGCAATATAAGGGGGAACAACAACAACAACAAAAAAAACTGGAATTTTTTTAAATATACAATTTAAAAATTGTATATTTATTCTTACATGTTTAAGCTTCAGTCTCCTTCAAAGTACTCTCCATTTGATGTAACACACCTATCAAAATGCTTTTTCCACAGCTCAAAACAGTTTTTGAACCCATCCATTTGAATGCCTTTCAGTGCTTCTGCTGATTTTTGTTTCACCTCTTCCACAAAGTTCCTTTGAGGACTTCTTTCATCTAGGGAAACAGAAAAAAGTCCCTTGGGATGAGATCAGGTGAATAGAGAGGGTAGAGCATGAGGGTCATGCAGCTTGTGGTCAAAACTGCTAAACACTCGGCATGGTGAGTTCAGTTGCACTCATAGATCACCCATCATGAAATGAGCAAATGCTTTGAAAGACTCTCAAAAACAAAACAAAACAAAACAAAACATTGAAGCCGAACGCAGCCTCTCACAACAACACTAGCTGCAACACTGAGGCCGATGGATTCCAAGAACACTTAACTAGCAGGGCAAGTCTGTACTACAAAGGGCCCATCCTCCAAATAACAATCCTGGTTTTTTGGGGGGGTCCTCCCTCATACACACTGGTGAATTTGAGAGATCTCTTCCCATCTTTGTTTAAGAATGGTTTGATAACAGAGGAAACACTTCTAAAGCCAAGAAGCTCAAACAGTGATAGCCTCTGGCATTTGCAAGGGTTTATATTTGTCAACACTATCTAGAATCCTACATATCAGCACAACTCTAATTAGCTTAACATGCCAATGGGTATTAAGTTGGGGTTATTACAGATGCTGAGTAATTACTTCACTTGGGGCTCAACAGGTTTCAAAAAGCAACATGCCTCGTTGATAAAACATTCTATTTTTCTTTAGTCATCACAGAAACACTAAGAAAGCAGATCATTCCACAAAGAAAGCAGACTGTAACAATGAACTCACTTACCAAGAAAAACAATCTTCAGTGTTTGAATTAGTCAGTGTTCTCCAGAAATATAGAAGGAATAATGTATACAGTCATGCACCATGTAATGAATGACATGTCCATCAATGACAGACTGCATATATGACAGTGGTCTCATTAAATTATAATGCCATAATTTTACATAATTTTTTTCTTTGGTTGTGTTCAAACACACAAATACTTGCCATTGTGTTATAACATCTGCAGTATGCAGTACAGTAACACGCTGTATAGGTGTGTACAGCCTGGGCGCAATAGACTATACCATGTAGCCTAGGTGTGTCTATACTTTCTGAATTTATGTAAGTACACGCTGATGTCTGCACAATGATGAAATCACCTAATAACACACTTCTCAGAAATTATCTCCATTGTCAAAAACACATGGTTGTATATTGTCAGCCCTCTGTATCCACAGGTTCCACAACTGTGGATTCAACCAACCATGGATTGAGAATAACCTAACAAAACAATACAGCAATAAAAACAATACAGATTTTAAAAGCAACATCGTATAACAACAATTTTTATGACATTTACATTGTATTAAGTATTCAAGTAATCTAGAGATTTAACGTCTAGGGAAGGATGTGTGTAGGTTATATACAAATATTATATCATTTTATATCAGAAACTTGAGCATCTGAAGATTGTGATATTTGTGGAGATCCTAAAACCAATCCCCCTGTGGATACTGAGTTACAACTGTATATAGGAAGATATTTATTATGTGAAATTGGTCATGCAACTATAGAGACTGAAAAGTCCCAAGATCTGCCAGCTACAAGCAGACAACCCAGGAAAGCCAGTGGTGTAATTCAGCTAGAGTCCAAAGGCCAGAGAAACAAGGGAGCTGATGGTACAAATCCCAGCTCAATTAGTGAGGCAGAACAAAGGGGGCAATTCTTCCTTCCCCTGTATTTTTGTTCTATTCAGGCCTTCAATGGATTGGATGAAGCCCAATCACACTGGGGATATCAATATACTTTATTGAGTTCACCAATTCAATCTAGAAATACCTTTGCAGATGCACCAAAAAAACAATGGCTAATCTGGGCACCCCATAACCCAATCAAGTTGACAAAAATAACCATCACAGCATCCTTTTCCCTCTTGCCAGTAAACAGTATTTATTTTAAAAATCCATAAAGTGATAACATTGTGTTTTACTTTTTTTCCTCCATGTCTCCTCATGAATGTTCCACTTTCTGAGGGGGTCATTCTCCTTTGTCTTCTTTTGACCAGAACGTTCAGGTTCTTGTGATGTCAGCTCAGTTCATCTGAGATTCCTCAACCATTGTGCCTTATAGTTTGGGACGTCTGACTGGACCATTCATTTATTCATTTGGGAAGAACAGTAGATATGGGTAGAATTGGATGACTGAAGTATAACCATGAACTCCTCCCTTATTAGTGTGACCTCAAAGTGTTTAATTAATCTTTTGGACTTTAAAATTTATTTAGTATATCTAAAGGGCTACCATGAGCTAAGTTATGACAAGGATGTTTTATAGTATTTAAAATTCACATCTCTATAATAAAATAAAATTAAAGAGAAAAACTAAAATTGTACATAGGTTTATGGTATGATTCTTTTTTTTTTTTTTTTTTAGAAAAAATAAGAAATTTCCTCTCATCAGGGATTTCCACTCTTTCTATCTAGTGATCACTTCTTTTGGTTGGCAGAAAGTATTGGTTATGGGTTGAATTGTGTCCCTCCAAAAAGGTATTGAAGTCCTAACTGCCAATACCTGAGAATGTGACCTTTTTTTGAAATAGGAGCTTTGCAGAAGAGCAACTTAAGATGAGGTTATTAGGGTGAGCCCTAATCCAATATGATTGTGTCCTTATAGAAGGAGAATTTGAACACAGACACAGGTATAGGTACAGAGGTAAGACAATGTAAAGACAGATGGAGAAGACAGCCATTTCAAGTCAAGGAATGCCCAAGGCTTCCACAAGCTAGAAGAGAGTCATGGCACAGAATATCTCTCACAGTCTGAGAAAGAACCAACCCTGCTGATACCTTGAGCTCAGACTTTCAGGCTCCAGAACCATGAGATAATAAACTTCTGTTTTGATGCCACTTGGGTTGTGATACTTCTAGTTACAGCAGCCCTGGGAAATGAATACAATACTATTTCTAGAATATCTGACCATCTATGCAGTTAAATAACAATATTTTCAGTCTCCAAGCAGGAGTGTCTTCAGGAAAAATAAGAACTAGAGGTCATGATCTCAAACTTGCTGCCTTTGGGTCAATGTTTCTGGGATTTAGATGACTTGAGATTTTAGCTGAACACACTTCAACCCATCTCACCTGGACGGGAGGCTGACAGAGTGTGAGTCCCCACCCTCTGTGGGCCCTCACCTGCACTGTCAGGTTTCATATAGGCAGGCTTGTACCCATGAATACCTACAACCAAATGTGCTTAATGGTAATCACAAATACTATAATTGAAAGTGCTTAATTATATAGTTTTAAGTTTTTCAAGTTGAATTGTACTGCATTTCCATGATAAAACCATCCTGAAGGATTACTGTCAAAGATCCCATGAAGACTCATAAACCTTCCATATGCACTTGACTCGGGTTTGAGTTTCAACCCATCTTCACCTTGACTCTCCATGGTGATCGCTAATCACCATGTAGTGCAGCAGTGCCCAACACACCTGTCACATTAGCATGTGCTGGAAGTGGTAAATAATACTGATTCTTGGGTGCCACCCTTAGAGATTCTATTTCAATTTTAGGGCTCCCTGGATATTGAGAGTTTAAAAGCTCCTAGCCAAAACAGAACTATGATATAACCCAGCAAACCCATTACTGGTTATATATCCAAATAAAGTAAAATCAGGATGTTGAAGAGTTATCTGCACTCCCATGTTTATTGCATTATTGTTCACACTAGCCAAGACGTGGAATCAACCTAAGTGTCCAATGGATAAAGAAAATGAGGTGGTCAGGCTCAGTGGCTCAGCCTATAATCCCAGCATTTTGAGAGGCCGAGGCGAGTGGATTGCCTGAGCCCGCGGGTTCAAGACCCACCCAGGCAATTGGTGAGACCGCATCTCTACAATAAATCAAAAATGAGCCGGGCATGGTAGTGTGCACCTGTAGTTCCGGCTCCTTGGAAGGCTGAGGTGGAAGGATTGCCAGAGCCCAGCAGATCAAGGCTGCGGTGGTCAGGATCATGCCACTGCACCCCAGTCTGGGCAACAGAGTGAGAGTCCAACTCAAAAAGAAAATGAGGTATACATATATACACATATACTATTTTTTTAAAAAAAGAAAATCCTGTCATTTGTGATAACATGGACAAACCTGGATATGGCAACATGGATGAATCATTCTATTAGGTAAAATAAACCAGGTACAGAAAGATACATATTGCATCACCAATATGGAATCCAAAAAGACTATCTCATAGAAGCAGAGGATAGAATGGTGGTTACCAGAGTATGGAGGGCTGGGGAAGAGAATTGGAGAGATGTTGGTCAAGGGATACAAAACTTCAGTTAGGAGAAATAAGTTCCAGAGATCCATTATACAAGATCCATTATACAACATGGGAACTATAGTTAATTACAAAGTATTGTATGCTTAAAAATTGGTAAGATTATAGAATTTAAGTGTTCTCACCTCAAAAAAAATGATAAGTATGTGAGGTAATAAATATGTCAAATGACTTTATTTAGGCATTCCACACTATATTTCTCTCTCTCTCTCTCACAACTTGAGGCTGTACACCATAAATATATACAATTTTTGTCAATTAGAAAAAATACTTTTAAAAAGAAATG
Organism: Carlito syrichta; assembly: GCF_000164805.1. NCBI lineage: Eukaryota > Metazoa > Chordata > Mammalia > Primates > Tarsiidae > Carlito > Carlito syrichta. Next base: position 35,783 of record NW_007249926.1, on the reverse strand, counting down.
TTTTCTGCAAGCAGAACCTCCAAAGTTGAAAAATAAATTTAAAAAAATAATAAAGTAAAAACTCCCAGCCAAGGTCGAAAACCACTGGTAAAGCGTAGGTAGGTCTGAAGTCAGCCACACAGGCACTGCAATTGCTCATGACCACTCTGGAAAGCTATGGTGGCCACTTTCCTCATTGGTGCCACAAGGACAATACTAATTTATGCGGCATTTAACGTGAGTGTCAAATGACATAATGCCCACATTAAGTGTTACCATGAATTACAATTTCCTTTGGACTATCAACCTATAGATTTTTGGCCTTGGGTATTTTCAAGAGGTAATAAAAATGACCCAAAGCTATGACATCAGCAAAGTACATAGTTGGTCAGTTATAACATAGATCTTGACAATGAGAGGTCTTCAATCACACCTTGTGATCCATATGAAAAAAAAAATCCCTATAAAGGGATAATTCTTTTAAAAGGATATGGAGTAGAAATCCTGAAGTATTTCTGCATTTCTCAGTTTGCTACTACAAGTTTTCTATGCTCTGTGATCCAACTTACTGAATGGAAATCAAGTTGAGAGAAAAGAAATAGCCTCATCTAATTTTCAGGAGGTCACCAGGCAGTAAAGAAAAGGAGGGGATAACATGATTCCATCCTGACCAGGTGGTCTGCCATCTTGCTTGAGGTTCTATAGGAATGAGGAGTGTCCCATACTTAGCAAAGTGAAGGTCATAAATATAATGAATGTAATCACTCTCTACCCTCTGCCTCTACAGGAAATGTTTACCATCTACTCCTTTCAATTTTATTTTCCTTTGAGGATTATGTTATTAAAACACACACATACACAGACAGACACACACAAAGAAAGACTATAGAGTTGATCAGACCCATATATATATATGTTTGCTTGTTTTTGGTGGGTTTTTTTTTTTTTTTTTTTTTGAGACAGGTTATCAGTCTGTCACCCAGGTTGAAGTGCATCATCCTAGCCTTCTGAGTAACTGGGTCAACAGGCAGCCACCACCATGCCCAACTAATTTTTTGAATTTTTTTTGGTAGAGACTGAGTCTCACTGCATTGCCTAGGCCGAACTCCTAGGCTCAAGCAATCCTCCCACCTCGCCCTCCCTAAGTGCTGGGATTATAGGTGTGAGCCACTGCACTAATCACCCCTGGACAATTTTCATAGTAAACTCTTCATCTCAGAAACCTATTATTAGTTTTCAAGTAAGTGATGTGAAATACACATTTCATAGAGAGAAAGCAAGAACAAAATGGGACAAAAAGTATGTGGCTTGTGTTAGAACTTTAATATGTGTTAAATATTCAGTTATAAAAAGTTCCCCCTTGCGTTTGTAATTATAAATTGGCATATTCATTTAAACATTGTCAACAAGAAATCAGAATTCTCACTTTTTAATGCTTCAGTGGGAAGAAAGCCCTTAAGGTTTGATATCACATGCTATTTTTAAAAAACCATTTCTCATTTTAAAGGTTATATCAAGTTTTTCTTTGAAAATGAATTATAATGTTTTCTGGTCCAGTCATGCTAGCCTAATAGCTAGACTACAGTTGTTTGTATGCTATTATCATTTGGACAATTTCTCTTTTGATTTAATACTTTTAAAAACAGAACATACTTAGAGTAAAATAGAGAAATTAGAAAAAAAACAATTCCCGGCTAAAAATGAAATCCAGATTTTTCTCTCTGTTTTTCCAATTTTCATAAAACACAAGCCTTATAAATGGAGAGAAAAGGTCAAACAGGCTTTTTTCCCCATAAAGCCTCATCCTGTAAATGAAGACACCAAGGGGGGAGTGGAATGTGTGTAAAGATTATTGTGATTCTGTAATTAATTTATTTTGAGCTTAGTGAAAAGCATTCTTTGTGCCTACATAAAAGAGAGAGCTTTGCAGTTCTCCTCAGTCATTTTATCATTGCCTTCAATCAGCTGAGCCTGTTACATTCTTTTTTTCCCTAGATCAAGTACTGTACTAGTTGGCTACATTTCTTTTTCTTTTTTTTTTTAATCCCCTTTGTAAGATGACTAGCCAGAGAAGCATGCGTCCAAGAGATGGCATGGCACTGCTGGCTTAAACCTTAAAGCTTTCTTTTCTGTTTCCAAAGCCAAGCCTGTGCAGACAATTATGAAATGTTCTACTATTTTCTGTAGTAAAAGACACGTTGGGCGGTGAACTGCCCAAAATGTATCATGAATGGACTTTACCACTAGATTAGGAAACATCACCTAGCTATAAGTAAGGAAGGTAGATACAATTTAAGACAGAAACTGCAACTGAAATTAAGCCAAAAATGACTAGGGCAAGTCATAAGGGAAGAAAAGCTAGACACATTTTTGAACCACTGCTTTTCGAAGAAGATTATGACAGCTTGGAAATAATGATTTCACAAATAATAACATGATCTATCAGAATGTAGCTTTGTGGATATATTTAAAAACACAAGGTCTAGAGACAAACTTCAAAATAGGAACCTTCGTTTTTTGAAACTACTTTGCATCTCTTAAACGGATTGCTAAGTAGATACAATAATATGAGAAAAAATCATAGTTTTGGGATTATAAAAAGATACATGGATGGGGTGGGGACACATCAGTAAAGATAGCTGATCTCAAACTAGGCAAAGTGGGGACTAAAGGGAGGCCCAGACTTTACCTGTACGATGTCCCCTTGTATACCTAATCCTGAATTGTACCCCACGTCTTTAAAATAAAATATGTATAAAAAAATACATGGAGAGAACCTAGAAAAGGTGTGAAAAAAATAAAATTAAGTGATTGAAATTATACCAATAATTGTACTGTATTTGCATATTTCTTTCCAGTCTTTTTTCCATTCATGCAAAGAAGTGTGAATGCTAGAAGTCACAACTTGAGCCCTCTCAATGTGTGTGTGTATAATATTTCAATAATTTAAAATCAAAATTCACATTAAAATTGGATTTCTGTCATCCTTGCATAAAACTCAGGATCTGACAACACTCAAACTACAGTCTGCCATAGCCAGAACAGATCAGAGCTGGGTAGGGCGGCTGTCGTCGGAGAGCTCCTCTCTCTAGTTAGCCACACTCCTCCCTCTACTTGCTATTCCTTAGTGTGAGTTTCCTTCCCAGTTATGCTTTCTTGCAGGAGATTTTTCTGCAATAAGAGTGGGAAGACAGAATTATGAGCGGAGTGGGGAGGAAGGATAATTATAAAAGGGATAGCTAGACCAAGAAGGTTGGATGTTTCTAGAAAAATGAGGAAAAAAAGATTGTTGCATTTTAATAGACAACTTTCCTGTCAAATTGTCACAATGGTACCTTTCTGTAGACTGTGTGAACTCAATTGCAAACCTTGGTGGCAATAGAAAATATTAATATCCCATTCTATAAAACCTGTTATGTCCCTTTATCAGTTATTTTGAAAGTCTTTCAACATTATTCTACCAAAACATGTTTTAATAGATTCATAATATCCCATTTTATAGATATATAACATTATATGCATATATATGCTTAAATGCATACAATTTAATGCATAAATGTTCAATTATTAGACATTTAAGTTATCTCTAACAGTTTATAAATATATTGAATACAGTTATGAATATTCCACCACATAAATCTTTAAAAAGAAAACTTTTAGAAATAAAATGTCAGTGCCAAATAGTAGGAAAAATTTTTAAATGTTGATACATATTACCAAACTGCTTTCTAGACAACAATTTGAATACTCACCAGTCATATTTGAGTGGGCCCATTTCATCACACCTCATTCTGCCATTACGTGTAATCACTTAGAGGTGTTATAAATCTGATGGGTAAAATGCTGTATCTCATTTTATTTTAACTTATATTTCTTTGATTCTTACAGAGATCATTTTTATATGCATATTTTCACTTGAAATTCTTCCATACATGTTCTGTTTTTGGCATGTGCATAGATTTTTTATATTTTTATATCCACAGGGTTTTGCTCTTGTATAGATACATATATATTTTTAATTTTTCTTTCATATTTTAATATGATGTTTTTGATAAATAGATGTTTAGGAACTCAAATGTGTAAAACTTTTATTTATATTTTTAATAATCGTTATTTAGTTAAAATTGTCCTTTGCAATTGCTTTAACTTAAAAGCAGGGAAAGAAATTATCAAGACAAAGATTTGTCTTTCCCATATATTCTTGTAATTTTCTAAGGTTTCACTTTTGGTTTTTGGGGGTTTTTTCTTGAGTTGGAGTCTCACTCTGTCGTGGTTTCGCTTTTTTACATTTAACTTTTCTATCTTGTATTTATGTTGGATTCCAATATGAATTGAGGGTCTAACATTTTTACTTCCACATAACTTTTCCTATGGCATTAGTAATTATCCCAGTTCTTCGGCTATCATCTATAAGTTTTTCTATTCGAGAAATAGCATATGAGGGGGGACCCAAAAAATCTGAATTTATTTATTAAAGAATTGTGTTTTTATTTTTACATGTGTAAACTTCAGTTCCCTTCAAAGTACTCTCCATTTAATGCAATACATTTATCAAAATGCTTTTTCCACTACTCAAAGCAGGTTTTAAGCTCGTCCGTTTTGATGCCTTTTAATGCTTCTGTCATTTTTTTATTTCACCTCTTCCACATTTGCAGAATGTTTCCCTTTGAGGACTTTTTCATTCTGGGAAATGTTTTTAAAAAGTCGCTAAGGGTGAGATTGGGTGAATAGGGAGGGTGGGGTATGGGAGTCATGCCGTTTTTTTTTTTGTTTTTTTTTTTTTGAGTCGGAGTCTCACTCTGTCACCCAGACCGGAGTGCGGTGGCCGGGCCTCGACCCGCTGGCCTCCGGCGATCCTTCCGCCTCAGCCTTCCGAGTAGCCGGAATTACAGGCGCGTGCTACCACGCCCAGCTGATTTTTTGATTTTTATTGTAGAGATGAGGTCTCGCCTGCCCAGGCGGGTCTCGAACCCGCGGGCTCAGGCAATCCACTCACCTCAGCCTCCCAAAGGCGCGGGATGACGGGCTGAGCCACCGAGCCCAGCTACCATTTTTATTTTTGGTCAAAAACTGCTGAACGCTCAGCATAGTATGGGCGGATGTGCCTATAAATCACCCAACATGAAATAGGCAAACGTGTTGAAAGAACCCCCCCCCAAAAAAATCTCGAAGCCAAACACAGCCTTCACAACAATGCTAACTGGTACACTGAGGTTGATGAGTTCCTAGAACACTTAGCTGCTGGGGGAAGCCTGTACTACAAGGGGCCTGCCCTCCAAACGATAATTCTAGGTTTCTTGGATCCCCCTCATACATACTAAGGGCTCTATTCTGTTCCTGTAATGCCTTTATTAAATTTCATGCCAATAGACCCCTACTGTAATTATTATTGTCTAAATTCATCTTTGCTCCTCCTTGTAAATATCTCCCGTATAATAGGACTGACATATGTAGATTCTGATTTATATATGGCAAATAATAATTCTCCTCTGGACACCAGAAGTACTTGCTTGGGTTCTGTTGCCTACACAAAAACCCAGAGTATATACAAATGATACATATGTAAGAGTTAACATGGGCTTATTTTCTCCAATAAAGAACTAGTTAGGGATGGCTGGGCATGGTGGCTCATGCCTGCCATCCAGTACTTTGAGAGGCAGAGGAGAGAGGATTGCCTGAATCCAGGGGTTCAAGACCAGCTTGGACAACTTGGCAAGACCTTGTCTCTGCAATAAGTAAAAAGATTAGCCAGGCGTGGTGGCGTGCATCTGTGGCTTCAGTTACTTGGAAGACTGAGTCCAGCAGGTCAAGGCTGTGGTGGCTGTGAGCATGCCACTGCACTCCAGCCTGGGCAACAGAGCAAGACTCCAACTAAAAAATAAAAAATAAAGAACTAGTTAGGGACGGACGTTTACAAAGGAAAGCATAAAGGCAAACAAATGGTCATTATATTACCATGGTGATCTTGCTCAGAAGGGCCATCAAGAGATGTGTTTTTAAAGGAAGTGGTGAACAGGTAAATAGCACATCTTCAGTGATCTAAGGTCACCCATCTGGTTTCTGCCTTCTGCCTTGTTCTATGAATTAAATATGTTCGTGGAGATGGTTGATTTAGGTCACAATGCCCATTCATTTAATTGTCTAGTTGAATCACATCGATGATTCTAGAAATGCTTTATTGGTCCCTCTTTATGATTGTCAGTTAGGAGACACTCATTATGTGAAGAATCACGTGGGACCCTCAAGCCAGGCCACCAGGCTTTGTCTGGCCTCCACCACCTACCAACTCCTATCACCATCTCTGTACTTTGGTTTCCTCTCATCTGCAAAATGAAGATTAAAATAGAGCTGACCTTGTAGGTTGTTATGAGGATTTAGTGAGTTAATTTTTGCAAAGCCTTTACAACAGTGCCTGACACATAGTAAATGCTATGTGTTTGTTCAATCAATAAAATTCTCCTCTATTTTAATTTTTAAGCCCTTCTACTTACAACTACGTCCTAATTGTTTAGTGATCTAAAATATATTCAAGTATACCAGGAGAAATTAAATATGCCAGAATTACTCCAAAATATTTTGTAACCTACATGACCTTCTTGGAGAGGACATTTGTATCTTCACATATTGAGGTATCTTAAATTGTGGTGAACTGGCAGCTGAGTTTTGTTTTTCCTTCTCTAATGTAGAATAAAATAGAAATTAGAGAAATCAGTTTGCAAGGGAGGCACAGCTAACAGTTTCCAACTTTGCCAGCACCAGAGATGTATTTTCAATGAACTCAAGTCCCAACTTTTAAGTCATTTATATAATTATGAATGATTTTAAAAGTTCTCATTAAATAATGACTTTAGAAATGTTTGGCATCAGGTGGCTACCGAGATCATTGATGTTAAACTTTTCGTTTTTTGCTAGAATTGTCTAGCATATTTGTTTTTTCATACGTAATATAAATGGATGTAGTTTCTCTTCACTTTAGATTATAACGGGACTAGCTCAATCTAGATCCTGAAACTATTCTTTAAAAGTCTCTGTGAATTGTTTTCTTATTGTTGGTGGATACTTTGTATGAGTATCCATACTTCTCAGAGTGTGGAAAGCAGACTAGTGCTGCTCTATGGATTGTCTGTTACAGTTTACAACAATTAGGATTGGGAGTTTGGAAATGCGTTAACAATTTGACAGAGTAATTTTATGGCTGTTAATCCAATTTTTTTTAAAACAGAGTTTATAGTTTGTATGAATTTGTTTTGTTTATTTTGTTTTTCCAATAATTTAATTTTTTCTTGTATGTTACAAAAGTATTGGTCTGCAACGTATTGGAGATGTTTTAAAAATGGAAGGAAGAAGACGGGAGGGAGGGACGGAAGGATAAAAGGAATGAAGTTCTTCACCACAGTGGGAAGTACTGCCTTATCCAATAGGCAAAGGAGAAATTCATGTATTTATTTTGAATTGGAGTCTCACTCTGTTGCCCAGGCTGGAGTGCAATGGCAGGATCGAGGCCACTGCAGTCTCGAACTTCTGGGCTCAGGTGATCCTTCCGCCTCAACCTTCCAAGTAGCCGGGACTACAGGTGCCTGGCACCACATCTGGCTAATTTTTTCATTTTTCTTTTTTTTTAATTGTAGAGACGAGGTCTTGCTACGTTGCTCAGACTAGTCTCGAACTCCTGGGCTCTCTTGCTTCAGCCTCCCAAAGTGCTAGGATTACAGGTATGAGCCACTGCACCTGCCTGGAAGGGAAAAATGTTTCGACATGCTAAATAGATCATTGGATTGCTCAATAAACACTTTAAGCAATCACTCAATCAATCATCAATCCATATTTATGTTTGTTGTGGTTACCACTTTATGGATGGATGGATGGATGGATGGATGGATGGATGGATGGATGGATGGATGGATGGATAGAATGATTGATTTTTTGAGTTGGAGCCTCACTGTGCCACCCAGGCTGGAATGCAGTGGCACGCTCACAGCCACCGCAGCCTTGACCTGCTGGGCTCAGGTAATCCTTCTTCCTCAGCCTTCCAAGTAGCTAGAACTACAGGTGCGCACCACCATGCCCAGCTAATTTTTGTATTTATTGTAGAGACGAGGTCTTGCCAAGTTGCCCAGGCTGATCTCGAATCCCTGGACTCAGGCAATCCTCTCACATCCTTCTCCCAAAGTTCTGGGATTACAGGGGTGAGCCACCACGCCTGGCTTGGTTACCACTTTAAAAATAGAAAGCTAAGATGTATTTAGATCTCTATCTCAGAAGGGAATCTGTCTGTTGCTCCCTTTAACTGCACTTCAGCCTGCTGGTTTTTCTGGAAGGAGAGCAATGAAGGCTCACCCTTTTCTCATAGCGATTCAAGGGCAATGTCCTGTATTCCGGGTGAGGAAGCCCCCTCCATGAGCAGGTGTTTATACTGTTTCATTGACTGGCAACTTGGCAACTGTGTTTGGCTTTCCTTTAAAGCTCACAGTTCCCTCTTAAAAACAGGTGAGGAATTCTGCAGTTCTGTTTTTAAGCATCAAAATCCCTAATAATCTAAAGCTGCCATTTAAAGAAATACAAAACAAAATGAAACAAAAATCAATGTTTGTGCTTTTATTTTCTGGCCTGTGATATGGAGCCTACCTGAGCAATACAGTTTTTCTTTGGGCATTCTTTTGTCCCTGTTCGTGTGAGCCCTGAATGCCAACAAAGGCAGACTGGAAATTAAAAGAAGAATGTTACATAGCTTTGAAAATCTCATCTCCCGTGGCAGTACAGGAGTTAAAGCTCTTTTTTTTTTTTTTTCTACTGTATGCCAAATTTGGCCTGTGATTCCTTTGAATGGCATGAAAAGCAGCCGGCTGGGTGTATGTCTCCGTCTCCTTCCTCTCTTCCTTTCTCACTTTAAAATATGCCTGGCAAAGAGCCAGCATTCCCTTCCCCTGGCTTTAATCCATTTTACCCTCCTTCAGCTGACCAAAATTCCAAATGAAAAAAGCATTCCTTCCCAATTGTTAGGAGGGCTGAGCGCCAGTGGAAAATAGACGATACATATGTTGACCTCAATAACACGTTGGGTCTTTTGCTTATACTTAGCAGGTTTTGAAGCTGACTCTTAAAAAAAAATTTTTTTTTTCAGTCTAAAAAGTATCCCATAATAGCAATTCTCAAGTCGTTGATGAGGAACCAAAACACATATCTTCGTTCACGGGCTTTTCATTGTATCAGGTGTTGTGAGCAAAATATGAAAGCACTTGAAATTCCATTAAAGTTGCACTCATTTATCTAAAAAAGAAAAAAGGCATCTTTGGAAGTTCGTCTCCATAGACATCATTAAAGTGAGGATAGCTACAATGCACATTTTATGTAACTGAAGATAATTGGTTAACTATTCAGGTGCAGATTTCTTACAGTGGGATGTGATGCTTGGTGAAGGGAAAAAAAACAAACAAGAAAACATGGCAGCTATGTCAACTGCCAAGTCACTCTGCCTAAAATAAATATAATGGAGAGATGCCTCCACATTTTACAAAACATCATCTTCAGTACTTCTCCATACATCAACGTTACAAACACTTAAAAATGCATTCAACTAGCCAATCTTCGGGCAAGAAGAATGTGAGGAATTCCCTAATTTCCAATATTTGAAGAGATAGGCATACTTTAATCATATAACTGCTTTGTTCAAAGAGCAAACATAAATAGGGCTTTATTATGTTTGGCTTATAACAACTAATACAATGAAAAACTTTAAGAATAAATGTATTTTGATGCCTCATCAGTAACATCAGGGGGACCTTTACAAATCTCCATACATAAAAAATAAGCATCACAGTGATGTTGGTATTTTTGTTTAAAAGTCAATCTAGCACAGGGTTGTCGGATTTAGCAAATAAAAAGAGAGGACACACAAAGCTGAATTTCAGATAAAAGGACAATAATTTTTTTTGGTATAAGTATATCCCATGCAATATTTGGGGGCATACTCATACTAAAAAAAAATGTATTCGCTGCTTCTCTGAAATTTAGTGTTAACTGAGGGTGCTGTATTTATCTGGCAACCCTCATCCGGCATCCTTGCCACACTGTGGCTTGCCGTGGAAAGCATGGATTCTATTTCCAGGGTCAAGAACAAGTGTCGGAGTATTTTAGCTGGCTCCATCTGCCAACTTCACAACTTTGGCACATTAACAAGACTAGGAAAGCTTCTTTTGCAGCAGTAGAATGCATTTCCAATTTGTCATTTCACTTTCTTAAAAGGAGGGAGACCTTACCCACTTGCAGAGAAGATAAGAGCTGACAAGTAAGAAGAGAAAAAACTGGGATAGCCAGAAAGGGAAAGAATCTTTATCAGAAAGTTATAGAATTAGGAACAAATAAGTTTGAAGCAAGCCTGTCCAAAACAACAATAAAAATGTCCAGGATAGCCAGACCCTTGTAAGAAACTGCAGTTTACCAGAAATGGAGACTCACATAGAAAGAGGAAAAAAAAGACAGTGAAAAGTTTGCATTTTTCCCCTGGTAAAGCAGTTTTAAAAAAATTTCTGTCACGAAGTTAGATATTTTGTGGGAGAGAAACTTACTGAGACATCATACTTGTGTTTCTGATGCCTTATTATACAGTTGGTTTAACTTACAGCGGATGGTAAATGCATTTATCTTTCTTTCTTTGGCTAACATATACCTCCAGGTGCTTCTCGCTCCTCTACTAAAAAATGTTGAGCTTCCACAGTTTTTCACCCTTGGTGTCAGTGATATCACCCGCAACCACATGAAAGCACACCTGAGATATTACATAACCAGGGTAACTGTTCTGCTTGTTGACTCTGACCCTCTGTAGACAGCAACATTTCCCAGCGCTCTATGCCAAGGTCTGGTGGTAATACAGATTCTTTGGCTTCTCCAGTGGCCTCCTGACTGACATTGTGCATTTCCACAGGTTTCCCTCATGACTCGACCCCCAACACTCATGGAAACCACAGGTTCATGGGGTTTGTTTGTTTGGATGGAGGAGGTACAAACAGTGGGCTTCCTTTTGGTTTGGAATTGGGTTGTGGTTTTGGTTTTTCTACTAAAGAAACCAAAGGGAGCCGGGCTCGGTGGCTCAGCCTATAACCCCACGCCTTTGGGAGGCTGAGGTGAGTGGATTGCCTGAGCCCGCGGGTTCGAGACCCGCCTGGGCGGCGAGACCTCATCTCTACAATAAATCAAAAAATCAGCTGGGCGTGGTAGCGTGCGCCTGTAATTCCGGCTACTCAGAAGGCTGAGGCGGAAGGATCGCCGGAGCCCAGCAGGTCGAGGCTGCGGTGGCCGGGAGCGGCACTGCACTCCAGTCTGGGCAACAGAGTGAGACTCCAACTCAAAAAAAAAAAGAAACCAAAGGGAGTGGAAGGGATATCACAGAAATGTTAGTTACGTGAAAAGATGAATGGTGAATCTTGTTGTTGGTAACAGCAGGATAATCATGCACGTTGCTTTACATGGATTGAACTCTTTTTTTAAAGATAGAGAATTCTCAGGAGAGGCAATTATTTTACAACCATCACGAACAACAACAAAATAATTTGCTGTTAAAGGGTAAATGTATCAAAAATGTGAAAAAGAAGACACAGAAAATGAAATCCTGTCATTTATAGAAGGATGGGGAGAAAAATTATTTTTTGGCCCAAGTTTCTCAAGGCCAAACTTAACTTTTTATTTTTATGAACAGAACGTTTACGGTTGCCTTTTTGTGTTATAGATGAATAGTTGACCCAGTTTTGTACAGGGCAACACTTTTGTTCATTTTTAACAAGCACCCTCATCACTGACAGTGAATTACTCATTGTGATAGTCTACTTTTTAGCAGGAAATGGATCCACTTGGTGTGTGACCCATTGGAATCAGGCATGAAATACTTAGGGAAAAGGGAAAAAGGAAATTTGCAGTATGTAAGAACATGGAATTAATCTCCAGTGATTGTAAAAAAAAAAAAAATTTGGACCTCAAAATTAAGAAAGTCAAGAACAAAACATTCAGCCCTTTTCATACTCAATGCTTACTTAAAAGATAATTTCTGACAAGGTGCAATGGCTCACACCTATAATTCTAATACTTTGGAAGGCTGAGGTGAAAAAAATCACTTGAGGCCAGGAGTTCAAGACCAGCCAGGCAACATAGCGAGACCCTGACTCTACAACAAATTTTTCAGATTAGCCAGATATGGTAACGTGCACCTGTAGTCCCAGCCACTTGGGAGGCTGAGGCAGGAGGATCGCTTAAACCAAGAGTTTAAGGCTGAAGTGAGCTATGATGGCACCACTGCACTCCAGCCTGGGAAAAAGAGGAGCAAGACCCTGTCTTAAAAATAAAAGATAATTTCTCTTCCTCATCTCCAGATACTTTCAGGAAGGGAGTTTCAAATGACAGCATCCTCCTGGACCCTATGGTTTGGCTCCTTGGAAGTGAGAGATTCATACAATCCCTCTCACCTATTCCCTAACCTGATCCTGACCCCAATCCTTCCCCCAAACTGTAAGAGGCAGGTAAGGAGAGCCCTGCAGAGGTTGTCTTCGTGGCAGGTACACCTCCCCCTTTTTTTTTGGCCTTAGAGTCTCACTCTGTCGCCCAGGCTGGAGTGCAGTGGTACACTCACAGCCACTGCAGCCTCTACCTACTAGGCTCAGGCGATTCCTTCCACCTCAGTCTTCCAAGTGGCTGGAACTACAGGCATGCACCACCATGCCCGGCTAATTTTTTGATTTATTGTAGAGATGAGGTCTTGCCACATTGCCCAGGCTCGTATCGAACCCATGGGTTTAGGTAACTGTCTCACCTCAGCTGCAGGCAGACCTAAATTCAGTGCCCAGGCAGCTCAGGCCAGTGGCTTCATTTCTCCAAGCCCAAATGTTCTTGTTTACGTAGCAAAATGGAAGCGCTCTTGGTAACTTAGCTCATAAACAAGCCAGTTATGAGGAGTGGATGAGTTAACCCACCTGGAGAAACTAGAACAATTCCTAATACCTAGTAGTTACATTTAGCTAAGACCATGTCTATTTCAGTGTCTGAGCTTGGTGCAAGCTTTTATTTGTAGGAAAGATTCTACTGACTGAAAAGGTTTTCGAAGAGACAGTTACTGCTTTAAGACATCATTTCATAAATTACAAGCACAGGTCTGTCCTTGTGTCCCTTGGCCAAAAGCCAAGCCCTTCCCCCTCCCACCCCTTAACCCTGAACTCCAAGTTGTTAAAGGACTCATGTCTCTCACTTCCCCAGACCTGATTCCTGGGATGATGTCATGAAACTATTTCACTATAATCTTTTGTTTTTCTCTCACTAACTTTCTAAAGGGAAAAACAGCATCGTATTAATTATCTAAGCACTCAGAACTCTTTGGAGGTACATTCTCTATATGAAAGCTATTATTATCACCCACATTTGGTGAAGCACTTGGGGATTAAAAGTGTTAAGTAAATGTTTACACATGATTATGCTACAGCCCAAGATTCACAGTGGGGGCAACACAGACAGCCCAAGGAGAGGCATGAAGTCCCAGAGAGGCAATGGTTTTTGTACCAGGTACGAGAGTCTCTTTTAATTTTAGCAAAAAGACAGTCACACTTCTGAAGAGTCATTCACAGCCATTAAGGATAGTCTATATGAGTTGCTAAAAAGAAATAAATCTAAACAGAGGGTTTGCTGTGTATTTTAAGAGTCACGGGTTCTGTGGAGAACAGGGTGGCAGAGAAGGGATTTTAAAAAGTGGGTGAAGCATCTGGAGTGACTAGAAACTTCCTGACAATTAAAGCAGCCAGCTGCCAAAGGCTGTCGCCACATCTTCCCCTCAGGAAAGAAGAGATTCTCTTTCTTGGTAGATTCTGCCTGAAGGCAGGAAATTGGGACCCTTCCTCTGGACTGATGCTTTGAAGTTGCAAGGACGTTACAAAGCATTGTATCACACCATGTTCTCTTTAAATCTTTACCCTTCCTTCTGAGGGAAGTCTCTGGCTGCTGTAGGTGTGTCCTCAAAACCCCTAACACTCCCTAAACTCTCTTTTCAACAAAGAGCAAAAAGACCTGAAACAGCCCTCAGCTGGTCTGGGTGTCTGGGCATACTCACTACTGTTTTATTTCAGTTGTTCCCTTAAGTTGCCTCGCATCAAAGACCAGTGAAGCTGATTTTTCCATTTATGGTTATGACTTGAAAACTTCCCTTTAAAAACAAGTGTAAGAAGAAGAGGAATTTGATGTAAAGAAACACTATCAAGTAGAGCGTGTGTGGCACGCGGCTATAACAAAAATCTTGAAGGCCGGAGTGACTGTGGTCTGGACGCCACTGGACTAGAGGTTTTCAAAGTTGGCTAATTCCAGGTTCCTGGGAGGACACGAGGAAGCGTTTCAGTTACAGAGGCCGTGGCTCGAACCCGGACCCTCCAGGGAAAACAGAAACCCAAATTAGGAGGCAGTGCTGACAAAAACAAGAACGCTCTGCCCTCAAAAAGAACCCATGCCAGGAGCCAAGGGAGAAGGAGATGGATGGACTGGACACTCCAAGAAAATAATAATGCCTTGAAATATTTTTAAACATCTATGATGCACAACTTCAGGTGATTATTGAAAGGACACTGGTCTCAAATACAGGACCAAAGATACACAAAGCGATAGGGGGAAGCCACACCCTTTTCTCTTAATGTTTAGAGGCTCTATACACCCTCCGGCCCCCTTTTGTGTTATTTGAAAACACAAGAAAGAATGGAGCAGGGAGGGGAGCCCTGTCACCAAATCCCTGCCAGAAAACACACCAGTCAGCTCGAGCTTGTTTGCAGCCCCTGTTCCAAATTACTGAAAAATGAAAATAAGATAAAATCCTAACAGTAATGAAGTTACAGCCTCGGAGGGGGAGCGCCAAACCCCAATGTCAGCGTCCCAGAGCCAAAGTCAGGAGGAAAAAAAACAACAAAAAAAACAAGGGGGAACGAAACCTCACCAGTCGCCTGACAAGGAATATGAAAGCAAAAATCTCCGAGCAGGGGAAGCACCCCAGAGGCGGCGAAGACCGCAGCTTGCGGTCATCTGTCAGTGATTGCGGGTACAAGCCGGAGGCCTGGGGCTCGATCTGTGTTTGTTCCCCGAGAAAGCCGAGGAGGACGGGGCTAATAAAGAGAGGTCTCACTGAGAGCCGCGCTGGGACTGAAGTGAGCTACCCCAAGGTCAAATGTGATCAGGGGGAGCAGATTACCCGGGCTTGGCACGGGGTGGGGC
>NW_007249926.1:0-20231 GCF_000164805.1 Carlito syrichta | reverse complement strand
CCCCCCCCGTGCGGGGGCGCCTGGGGCTGCCGGCGAGATGCCCTGGGTGGGGCTTCGGGACCCGCCGGAGCCGGTGGTGGGAAAGCGCCTTCTGAACGCGGAGGACCACGCGCCGCGGACGCCTCGAGAGGGGCTTGAGAATGCGAAGCCCTGGAGTTTCCGCCCAGGAGGGAGGGGGGACGGGACGCCTTTCCAGCGAGCGAGCACAGCCTCCTGGAAGGGACTCCTGCCTCTAGCCCGCTCGCTGGAATGGGCCCTCCGGGGTACGCGTTGGGTTTCCTGGGGGCGTCCAAGGGATGAGACGGGATGGGGCGAACTCTCCGGGGCTTCAGAGAGAAAAGCAGCGCACCTCCTTGAAGGCAGCCGGGGGACACTGGCTTTCCTCCCGTGACCGCTAGCCTCCCGCCCTCCCCAGGTCTAGTTTGCCAAAGCCGGTCATCTACAGACTCAGCCGAGGTTAACACCGGATGAGCAGAGTGTGTGAAGTGAAGCTGTTCGGTGAATGGTCTTACAAATGTGAGCTCTGACGTCTTTATCCCCCGAGAGGCCCAGGCAGATTAGAACCCAAGGAGCTAAACCTGGCAGAATGCAGGCATCATCTCTACTTGAGTGTGAGGTGACACCTGCGGTCGAGTTCCCCATGCTTTAGTAATCTTAACTCTGAAGGGTAGTTCCTAGTGAGGGCATTTTTGACAATCTGTGAAATACCAAAAAAAAAGAATGCTCATTGGAGGAATTTTTATTAAAAGTGGTTCTATGCAATGGCATGTTTTCCAAGTACGGACCCCAAAACATGGTTTCAGAGCCAGAGCAGGACCCCAATAAGGAATACCAATGAGTAGAGAGGCATGTGTGTCACCGAGACTTCTTTTTCCTGACAATTATGTGGTAGTTGTTAGTTAACTTCTTACTTCCCACTCATGAGTTCTGCCTTAGTGTTTGCCTAATGCATTATTTTTGAAAGCAACATTATGGAAAAGAGCAAATTTTTAAAGTACCGATATTCCTCTTAATTCTTTTTAAAAAATTATTGCATCCCACTTTCCAGAACTTTCTGGATATGCATTTTGTGCACTGTGTAATATGTGCGTATTTTAAAATCTGCTCTTTTTTCAGTTAACATATCAAACATATTTCCATGTTTCTGCCTCCCTTTCATAACCATAATTTTAATGGCTAAATAAGACACCATGATGCATATTTACATTGTTTACCAAATTATCCTCTTTGTTGAAAATTTAGATTGTTTCCTGTCCTCCATTTGTAGTAACAACAGCACAATGAACATCTTTGTGAATCTAGCTTTTTGCTTTCATTGAATAATTCCCAAGATTTCTAGATGAAAATGTACAAACACTTTCATGGGTATTTCAGTAATTTTTTTTCTGTTTGCATGTTTAAACTTTATTTTTATTTTAAATTGAGAACTGGTAAAGTATGTCTGTAAATAGTCTTAGAATACAGCTATTAGAATAAATTTTGTTCTCCTTGTCTTTGTCTCATCAGCCTGTCTCTGAAGTGGAAGTATTTCTTGAAAGTGCTTTCAAAAACTTTTTCGATGATTAACTTAATATTATTGTACAAGTGGATAAGGCAGGGTTCGGCTCTAAGAATGCATGTGTCTCTGATGACAAATTGTGAACGTGTAGCCCTCTGAAGGCCTTTTTAGATAATGATCCCAAGTATCAACCCATATGAAAAATTAGTGAGACGTGAGAATGTTGTTTTGCCCCTAAATGTGTCTCTAATTTAAGTGAAGTTTCGTTTATGGCCAGAGTAAGTGAAGCTTCACAAACTTAGACTGGCGAGACGAGAAAGATAAACATTTTTATACTGACTACTCTGGTCACACTAAGTTCATTCTGTCCACACCTCTTCTTGGCAAACATTATCCCATCAGCCTTTTAACTGTGTGTAATCCTTTTCCGAGGTCACAAATAAGAGGCAGAGTTTATGAATTGCATTTTAAATTCTTTAATTGTTTGCATGAAGCATCCTTTTGGATAACTTTGGTTCATTGAGCTGTTCACTTACCAACAGTGAGTCTCTGCCTATAATCAGTGGGAGAGTAGCAAAGTTATAACCTAGCCTTATCTAGCAGGAGAATGGGTGTGTATTCCAATGACACACAGGGTTGTCTGTGATATGAGTGATGTCAACAAAATGCTTCAAAATCCAGAGAAATGGGGTGAGAGACCTCATTCCAGTAAATAAAAAGAGAAGTCACTGCTCTTGTCTGATTAACAAGTGAGTAGAACGTTTGGTATATAAGGCATATCAAAAGACAGAAAGGCGTCACATCCACATGACCTGGAATACTTTCAGATGTTGGGTCCAGGAACTCATCCTGGAGTTCGGCCAGACCTGAAAAGTGATCGCAAGGCACAATTTTTAAATCTGCTTATGCCACGGTTGAGTGTTTTAGGATCTGATCTGCTTGCAGGATACAACTTCAGATTATAAATCTTTCTCAAGAACTGTATATTTGAAATTATTGCATTCTGGTTCCATTTTGCTGCATGGAAAAATCAAGGGTAGGAACAGTGCCATTGACAACGTTTTAAGGACCACCTCAAAGAATGTGAAAGAAACCTAACTTCCACTAAAGGCTACACCTACAGTTTTCAACATTTAGACTCCCCTTTGGACCCCTGGGGAAGCACAAACCCTACAACTTCATTCAAAGAAAAAAAATTAAGCCAGGCATGGTGGCTCAGATGCCTGTAATCCCAGCACTTTGGAAGGTTGAGGCAGGAGGATCCCTTGAGGCCAGGCGTTCAAGGCCAACCTGGGCAACATAGTGAGACCCTAACTCAGAAATTAGTAAGTAAAATAAAATAACTAATGCACCTGCACGCCCAGCTACTAGGGAGGCTGAGGTGGGAGGATCATTTGAGCCCAGGAGTTGGAGGCTGCAGTGAGCTGTGATCATGCCACTGCGCTCCGACTAGGGTGACAGAGCGAGACCCTGTCTAAAACAAGTCAATAAGTAAATAAAAGAAAAAAATTAAAATAAGCTAAATCAACAAAAAGTATTCTTAGTACATAGAAGAAAAAAAAAGACCCTGTAGTTATAAGAATAAAACAATATAGAAATAAGATTAGCACATGGTTTGATGCTGATCGATAATGCTGGAGGGGAAAAAAAGTTGCCAGTGAGAGGGCTAAACAGGGAATGGAGGCCTGGATACCCGGCCTCCCCTCCACCCCTGCCACGGCCCCCGTATCACCTCTGTGGGAGGCTCTGGAAACCCCATATCTAGTGTAACTCTTCCATTTAGAGATGTGGGAATTGAAGCAGAAGATACAGTGAATTGATGAAGCCACAGAATTCGTTAGTGGCGCAAGCTGTTTGCAAACTCCCCTTCTAACTCCGTCCTTTCTCCTGGGGGATTTTATTCAACACCTTTACCTCTATCTCCATTCCTCCCCCTGTGCTTTAAGACAGCTCAGCCCAGATCTCTCCCCAGCAGAGGCAACCACATGCTTGAAAGGTGTCTCGAGCTCCACAGGTCAGAGGCTGTGTCCATAATGTCCCCGCTGGACCTTGTTGGCTTTCAGCTCTAGTAAGTTTATGAATCACACAGCAATCCGACTAGGTACTCACATTGGAAAGCAGCCTCCCTAATCCCTCATTTTCCCTCTTACTTTCCATTCCAACTGTTGCCAAGTCCTATCGATTTCAACTCCTAAGCCCTCTGGGACTCTCCACTGTTCTCCGCCTTCCACAGCTCACTTCTCGTTTTGCTCAGAACCCCACACCCCATCCTAGTCTCCCTGCTTCAACCCTAGCTCTCTTCGTCTAATTTGCACACAAGAAGAATGAAAGCATTTTCAAAGCTATCAATCCGATCCTGAGACTTCCCTGTTGAAAGCCCTCCCCTTTACTCTTAGAATAAAAACACATCTTTTTTGTTGTTTTTTGTTGTTTTTTTGAATTGAGGTCTCACTCTGTCACCCAGTGCAGTGGCAGGAATCACAGCTTACCACAGGCTCCACCTCCTGGAATCAGACGATCCTTCTGCCTCAGCCTCCTGAGGAGCTGGGACTACAGGCACATGCCACCATGCCCGGCTAATTTACTTATTGGTTTTTTTGTAGAGATGAGGTCTCACTATGTTGCCCAGGCTGGTCTCAAACTCTTGGACTCAAGGGATCCTCCCACCTTAGCCTCCTAAAGTACTACGATTATAGGTGTGGCCACCTCACCTGGCTGAAAGCCAATATTCTTATCACAACCCACAAGGCCCCGTTGGACCTGACCCTTGTCCACCTCCCCACCTGCATGTATCTCCTTCCTCTCTGCCCACAGTTCAGGTTGTTCCAGCCACAGTGGTCTTTCTCCCTCAAATAAGCAGTCAAGCAATTTTGACTTTCTTTGCATGAGCTACTTCTCTCTGGTTTGAAATTTTTCCTTAGCTATTGGCAGGGCAGGATGCTGTGTATCCTTCAAGTCTTAGTTCCCATGTCATCTCAATGAGGCCTTCCCTGACCTCCCAGTTTATTTTATTTATTTATTTTTTATTTAATTTTTTATTTTTTATTTTTTTTTTAGTTGGAGTCTCACTCTGTCACCCAGGCATGCCACCACACCCAGCTAACTTTTTTATTTATCATAGAGATGAGGTCTCGCCAAGTCACCCAGGTTGATCTCGAACCCATGTGTTCAGGCAGTCCTCTCGCCTCAGCCCTCAAAAGTTCTGGCATTACATGCGTGAGCCACCACACTCAGCCTGACCTCCCAGTTTAAAGCCATCCAAAAGTCTCTTGCACATCTTTCTGATAGGTTGAACCATAGGAAGTGGTCAATATTCAACTATTCTTGACTTATAAAAACCTTCATTTCATATGGTTCAACTAATATTCTCATTACGTCGTTGTCAAAATTCGCCCTTTTCGTATGGGTTCATTTATTGTTACCTCTGTATCCCCCATTAGAATGTATGGTCTGTGTGTTTAACTAGTGTATACCCAAGTTTCTAAAATATTTTCTGGCACATAACAGTGAATAAATGAATGAAGAACAAATGAATGAAGCCGTTGCTGTTTGTCTCTCTTCCTACTTTTTCCTCCATGGGGTCAGAGGCTTTGTGTATCTTATTCACATCTTGTCTCTAATATTTACCACGGTGGTATTGTAGTGTTATATGGAATGAATTAATTAACCAATGAATTAATGACTCCTACATCCAGTTTAACGATTCTATCTTCAGTTTCCTATTTCTGGGCCAAGCAAAAAAGTATCTGGTTTGGTTACATGGGAAATTTTAAAATCCTCTCTGAGAATCTGATCAGCAGCTATTATTCAACTGGAATTTGTTGTTTCTAGACAAGAGAATGATCTAAAGCAGATGTTGACAAATTTCTTCTGTCAGGGGCCAGATAGTAAATCCTTCAGGTTTTGTTGGCCATGCTATCTCTGTCGCAATCACACAACACTGCCATTGTAGCCTGAGAGCAGCCATAGATAATATGTAAACAACTTACCTTGCCCATGACCCAATAAAACTTTATTTAAACAGGCAATAGGCTGGATATGGCCCATGGACTATAGTCTAACTCGTGTCTATTATCTAGACTAATGATTTGACAAACAGGAAGATAAGAGTGGCTTTGACAGATCGTTGGAGAGCTGTTCTCAAATCTCACATGACAAAGCAGATATCAAAAACTCGCCTTGTTGTTAGGGAAAAAAATCAAAATGAACCTTGGTGGTATTTCAAAGGTCAGAGATGTTTTAGGTCACGCGTACTTGATCTCACAAAGATGATTACAGTTTGGGGAAAACGCATGATTTGCCACATCCCTTAAATGTTGGGATGAGGCTTAAAGCGATAACAAAAATATACTTTTGCTGTTCCCTCACGGAGTGTGTGAGATATTCCAATTAATGAGAACAGCACATGTTGACGGAAAAATAGACCAGACCCTGTCATGTTTTAAGCCATTGCTTGGCCTCGCTTCTTTATTCGCCATTGCTTTCTCTAACTCCTTTATACACATTTCCCTTTCACATGCCTGACCGGTCTCCTAAGATGAATTCCACATTCGCAGCGAGCTGTGTGAGTTTGAAGGAATGCCATGGGTAGAGACTCTTTGGTTCGTGTGACATGACATCTTGAAAATGCACTGGGTTCTGGGGAAGCTGTGTAGAAGCTTTCTTGGTCTTCACTGAGGGTGGGCTGGCCATCTGAAGATCAGGAATTCATCTTCTTAGAGGAGAGCATGTAAGAATTAGTAATTTTCTATGGGCCAAGAGTGGGACTGAGGGCTTTACATATAACATCACATCGTGTCTTTGCAACTGCCTTGTGCAGTTGCTCGTAGATCTTTTGCTCCCTTTTGGAGACAAGTGACACTTGCAAAGTTTCAGCAATTTACCCAAACACAGACATACACAAGGGGGGAATCCCCCTAAAATGGAGTTTATTTATTACAAATTGTGTATTTATTCTCCCATGTTTAAACTTCAGTCACCTTCAAAGTACTCTGTTAGATGCCATACACCTATTGAGATGCTTTTTCCACTGCCCAAAACAGTTTTTGAACCTGTCCATTTTGATGCCTTTTAGTGCTTCTGCCATTTTTTGGTTTCACCTCTTCCACATGGGCAAAATGTTTCCCTTTGAGGACATTTTTCATCTAGGAAACAAACAAAAAAAAAAAGTCACTCGGGGTGAGATCAGATGATTAGGGAAGGTGGGACATAGAGGTCATGCTGTTTGGGGTCAGAAATTGTTGAATACTGTGTGGTATGGGCAGGTGCACTCATAACTTGTGATGAAATGGGCAAACGCATTGAAAAAAACCTCCATAAAAAACTCACTGAAGTCAAACACAGTCTATCACCACAACACTAGTCAGGTACCCTGATGACTATGGGTTCTTAGAACATTAACCTGGCAGGGAAAGCCTGTATGCCAAGAGGCCTGTCCTCCAAAAGATAATTCCTGGTTTTGGGGGGTCCCTCCTTACAGTAGCTGTGAAACCACAATGTGGACTTGGGCCTTGCTAACTCTGAGCTAGACCACTTAAAAAATTGATGCCAGCCGGGCTCAGTGGCTCAGCCTGTAATCCCAGCACTTTGGGAGGCTGAGGTGAGTGGATTGCCTGAGCCCGTGGGTTCGAGAAGCACCTGGGCAACTGGGTGAGACCTCGTCTCTACAATAAATTTTTTAAAAAAGAAAAGAAAATTAATAAAAACTTTTTTAAAAATTGAAAAAAAATGCCATATACTGTCCTGACCTAGTTAGAACCTTTCCCTCATATATTGATATACATAACACACTGTTGTCTTAACTACACTTTACGTAGGAAAAATTTGCACCACACAACTCTTCCTTTTTCCTTAGGAATGTTTGAAGAATATGATTCAGTTACTCCTGAGTACTTTAAAAAACTTTTGCAGAGTAGTGGGAAGAGAACAATGAAAATATAGAGAGCAACTAGTAAAAATCATCTAGATAAAGCCAAATTATCCACTTATAAAAGTTAATACAAGACCCGGACTTTTGAAATAATTTATTATATTGGAGAACAAGCTACTTTTTTTATTTTAACAAAGCATGACTAACATAACACAGGACATAACTAATAATGACAAAGGTCATTACATTATGAGATCACATAAAAATGTAAAGTAGAAAAATTCCATTAACTATGGGCTGGACTGCTACCACCCTCACACTCCATCTCATGTCAGCATTAAAAAAAAAATCAGTTTATTTCATTCCATTGACATAATCAATAGAAAAAATATTCACTTTGACAATATTTTTTTGCCCACTCCTAAAGGGATCTGTTCCCACAATAGGATTAACCAGCAAGATATCAGGGACAAAGCCAGCAAATCCAGATTATTTGAAACCTTGGTTAGAGAAACACAAGAGAAGATTCCTCATATATTCAAGCAAGGTCTCAGAAGATCAGAGGCCACAGTAAAGACATTTTTCCAAAATAGAGGAGAATCATATGCCTCTTTTATTGCACCATTTGGGATGTCAAGATAAACAAAGGAGCACGCTAAAATAGAAAGGACAGGGGTTTTGTTTGTTTGTTTGTTTGTTTGAGTTGGAGTCTCACTCGGTCGCCCAGACTGGAGTGCAGTGGCCGCTCCCGGCCACCGCAGCCTCCACCTGCTGGGCTCCGGCGATCCTTCCGCCTCAGCCTTCTGAGTAGCTGGAATTACAGGCACGCGCTACTACACCCGGCTGATTTTTGATTTATTGTAGAGATGTGTTCTCCCTGCCCAGGCGGGTCCCGAACTCACGGGCTCAGGCAATCCCCTCACCTCAGCCTCCCAAAGTGCGGGATTACAGGCTGAGCCACCGAGCCTGGCTGGTGAAAGGACAGGTTTTAATCAGCAATATGCAATAAGGAAGAGTGTCCGAGGTGTGCACCAAACACAACTCCTTTATACATATTTCTCTAGCTCCTTTATACACATTTCCCTTTCACATGCCTGATCAATCTCCTAAGCCGAATTCCACATTCACAGAGGAAAGCAAGCTAGTTTCCAACTTGGATTTGCACAGAGGTGAGTGAGCATGTTAAAGGGAAATGGGAGTGGGTATAGGAAGCAGGGTCTCGGTAGAGTTAAGACATGAAAAATCATGAAGAATGGGCCCATGTCCATGTGGTTAGGCAGCTGTACCTATTTGCTGGCAATTGTAGATGTTAGGATTCTATTCTCCTGTAGAGACTGGGGACAGGGTCCCATCCTTCCTGGTGATTACATTTTTTTTTTTTTTGAGTTGGACTCTCACTCTGTCACCCAGACTGGAGCACAGTGGCCACACCCGGCCACCGCAGCCTCGACCTGCTGGGCTCCGGCGATCCTTCCACCTCAGCCTTCCGATAGCCGGAATTACAGGCGCGCGCTACCACGCCCGGCTGATTTTTTGATTAATTGTAGAGATGAGGTCTCGCTGCCCAGGCGGGTCTCGAACCCGCCGGCTCAGGAAATCCACTCACCTCAGCCTCCCAAAGGCGCGGGATTACAGGCTGATCCACCGAGCCCGGCGGTGATTACATTTTAAAGGAATGGCTTTTGGGTTCTTGAGAAAGACCCTCCTGGGTTGTAGGAGATACATGCACACGACAAAGGGACAGAGGAAGGAGTCACTCTTGTAAGCCCTTTGTATTGAAAATTCTGAGAAAGGGAGGTCAGAGGCCTGTGATCACGTGTTGACTAGAACAGATAGTCAATTCTTTTGGCAACCTTGTGCTTTCTCGAGGCATTTGAAGAAGTCTGGGTTCACCCTAGGGTCTGGCCTTGAACTGTTAGAAACTATGTTAGGGTTTGTTAAGTCTTTTAATGTTGGAGGGGGATGGCTGAAATAATTTGTGTTGAGACTATGGGTTTTATAGCTCAAGATTGAGGCCTAGTTGAGAAGAGGGCTCAGAGGAGCCTAGCTGGAGTTTGGTCAAAAGACAGAATCTTTGTTAGTCTTCTCTTGTTCAAGGAACAAAGAGACTGTCTATGTTCCTCTGAACAGTATAAATCCATTTTCCATTTGATCACTTTTTTTTTTCATTAAGGACCAGCTAAACCATCTGTTGAGACTTGGTGGTAGAGGGTATTTGCTGGATGGTGCAAGTGACTAGGAATTTAATGAGGGCATTTCAATGGAAACAAAAAGAAAAATCGAGTGATGGTTGGAGCAGACTCTAAACCCAGTGTCTGAGCCCAGAGGACAGCCAGTTGAGATTTTTGGACATTGACAGTCTTTAGGTGGTGATACGAGAATGGCAGTAGCACTCCAATGAATTTCCCAGTTTGTAGTTTGAACGTCTGTCATGATGGTGTAGCCGTGTCGCCACCATGGGTATTTCCTGGAACAGAGTGTGGAAGGTACAGGAGCTCCAGTGGGCTTTCTGAATGGCCTCTATAGCAGCAGCCCCTGGCACGAAGGCTGCCCATACATGACTGATTGTGCTAATGACATCTTGGAAGTTCATATCAAGTTGTCTGACTTGAGCATACAGGAATTTATCAGATCATGGGGCAAAGGGCAGTTGCAAGACAACTTGAATCCCAATAGGAATCTGGGCATTCATGTTTCAGTTCCCAATGATGCTAAATCGAGAGGGAAAAGAAAAATTGGAAACATTAATTTGGAGGGTTAATTGAAGGAACTAAAATACTTGAGTATTTGGTAAGAGGTGACCATATATGTAGAATCCAGTTCAATTTACTGGTAAATAACATAAAGACAAGGAACAAGACTAGAATTGATAACCAACAAGCATGTATTATTTTCCACTGAAATATAAAATTTCTATCTACAGTTACCTCCCTTTTTTTTTTTTGAGTTGGAGTCTCACTCTGTCACCCAGACTGGAGTGCAGTGGCCGCTTCTGGCCACTGCAGCCTCGACCTGCTGGGCTCCGGTGATCCTTCCACCTCAGCCTTCCAAGTAGCCGGAATTACAGGCACATTCTACCATGCCCAGCTGATTTTTTTATTTATTGTAGAGATGAAGTCTCACCAAGTTGCCCAGGCGGGTCTAGAACCCATGGGCTCAGACAATCCACTCACCTCAGCCTCCCATAAGCGCGGGATTACAGGCTGAACCACCAAGCCCGACTTACCTCCCTTCTTGATCTTGTTTACAGAATGTTTCTGGACTCCTTCAGTTTGGCCTGATGATTTACAAAAGTGCAGCAAAAATGACAATTGACCACATAGGCCTTTTAAAATTTGCTTTGCTGAAAAAGAAGGAATCTTAGACTGGACCTGTGAAAGCCTCTTGAGTCTAGGAAGCCAAGCCAAGAACTTGCCGTCAGACTTCACTTGTAGTACCTGTAGATTTAGGTGATCATCTTCTTCTTTCTAGGTTCCCAAAATTGCCTAAATTTCTTGGACCTGCCAAAAAGTGACCATTCGTATTCACTGTAAGTCTGAGAACCCTGCAAGTCAGGTACTAAGCCAGTTTTTCCAAGCAGGCTTTGTAAACACTGGCTCTATAAAGTCAATCTTAGATCCTTAAATATGGCTGGTCATATCTGATTTCACGTGTCATTCTCAAACACGGAATTCTAGCCAAAGCCTTGATCATATAACCAATGTTTCCAATTATGTCATAGCACAACGAGGACAGATTTTTATTGAATCCCTGCAAATAACTATATTGTCATGCAAATAATAATATTAAAGCCGGCTCAGTGGTTCAAGCCTGTAATCCCAGCACTTTGGGAGGCCAAGGTGAGAGGATTGCGTGAGTACAGGTGTTCGAGAGCAGTCCATCCTGGGCAACTAGGTGAGACCTTGTCTCTACAATAGATCAAAAGAAAAATTTAGCCGGGTGTGGCCGCATGCACCTGTAGTTCCAGCTGCTTGGAAGGCTGAGGCAGAAGGATCGCCTGAGCCCCGCCGGTTGTGGCTGCGGTGGCCCAGCGGCTCAAGAGTGAGGTGACTGTGAGCATGCCATTGCACTCCATCTTGGGCAACAGAGTGAGACTCCAACTCAAAAAAAAAAAATAGAATATTCAATGGTATATTCTGAATTCTGTAGGAGAAAAATATCACTGTTTCAATTTTGTTTATAAAAGTATAATTTACTAGACATTTATGGGTCATTGATAGCTGAAGAGGAAAAGAAAGAGGGTTTCCTCATATCTGGAAAACAGAGCATTAAAAAACCAGCAATATTCCCAAAAAAAGTCATAAAAATTGTGATCATCTTTTGTCAGTTTACTAAGTCCAATGTACTTAATTTTGTTCTGTTGATCTTGGGTTGGCAGTTTTGTGAACCTGTCATCTTCTCTACCAGGGTTCTGGAAATCCTGACTCAGTTCAGTGAGATAATCCCAAAGTTATTTAAGCAATGCCATCAGAAGCTTGTATCCCTGAGTACCTGCCATGGATAGTCCTTTTTACAAAGACAGAGCACGTTTGCTTAAGCGGCTTGCACTAGCTTTTAGGAAAGCATCAGGGTTAAATAATAACTATTTCTAGATGACAAAATCCTTAAAATCGCCATAGTCAAAGATCTGATGAGAGTTCATTATAAAAAGAACACAATTGCCAAGGAAATGTGGTTGTTTCTGTGACATGTAATATTTTCAAATAACTGGAATTCTGACGGATGACATTATATCACTGTTTTCTAATATCAGACCAAGCAGCATAGGGCTGCATTCTGGAGAGCAAAAATAATTTTTTAAATATGGCACATCATACCTGAACAAATATAACCTAGGGAAGGTTAAACATATCTTTTTATTAGATAATGTTTTTCATGCAGTTCAACCTGGCATGTAAATTAAATTATTTTAACTTATTTTCTCTTTGCAAGGTGAAAGAACAGACCCTTTGAGATTTTCCAGAGGCTCTTGGGAAATCTCAGAGTCAGTTTGATATCAAGAAACCTTCATTTAGGATTTGATTTTGGGAAGACAAAGTTGACAAAAATATCAGAAGATTTAAGTACTTGACAATAAAGGATCACAGGTCACTGTGAAACAATACTCAGTTACCTCTTTAATCAAAGTGACAATAAAATAATTCAAAAGTAAATATAGGAGGTAAGACAATTGTTTTTAAAACCTTAGTTCTTTTAAAAGTGAGGAGACTTGGTTCTCTTGAATAATCAGGGACATGGAAAAGGCAACATGAACTACAGAAAATCATTTTGATGAGACAGAATCTCTGTCTCCTAGGAAGTTTACTGAAAGTTAAAAAAAAATCCTTTTATAATATCTTATTAAAAGCAGGCCATTAATTCAGGAAACTGTCATTAAAAACAAACTCTATTTTTGTATCAGTACAATAATGACATTAAAACTTATTTTTTAAAAATGTATACCTGCGAGTGGATTGCCTGAGCCCACCAGTTCAAGATCAGCCTGGGTAATTTGGCAGGACCTCATCTCTACAATAAATCACAAATTAGCCAGGCATGGTAGCGTGTGCCTGTAATTCTGTCTACTTGGAAGGCTGAGGCAGAAGGATCGCCTGAGCCCAGCAGGTCAAGGCTGCGGTAGCCACGAGCATGCCATTGCACTGAAGCCTGGGTGACAGAGTGAGACTCTGATTCAAAAAACAAATGTATACCTACATTTATTTAATCTGAGCAAACCTTGATCTTTGCTATGAACAGAATTGTATCTCCCCAAATTCACATGTGGAAGCCCTAATTCCCAATGTGGTAGTATTTAGATTAGGGCCTTTGGGAGATCATTAGATTCAAATATGGTCATGAAGATGGGGTTCTCATGATGAGATTAGTGCCCTTGAAAGAAGAGACATCAGAGAGCTCTCTCTCTTCCCCATGGGAGGACATAGCAAGCAGGCGCTGTCTGCGAGCCAGGCAGCGAGCCCTCACCAGAACCATGCTGTAATTGGTTTGATCTCAGATTTCTACCCTCCAAGAAGATAAATTTCTATTGTTTAAGCCACCCAGTCTACGGTATTTCATTATATTAGTCTGAGTAGACTAACACAACATCATAACAAAATTTCCATTTTCAAACTTTCTCCAACTTTCTAGATCCACGTAAGTTTTATCGTAGATTTTCCATCTTTCTCATTCTGGAACAACCAATCATTTTACTTTAGGATAAAATCACCCTTTTTTCCTTAACAAAAACACATTCTACATTCCTTGCATACCCTTCATTCAATGTGGCTTCTCTTTGTTCTTTATTATTTCTAGTAGTTTAACGCATACCTATTGATTATAATTTCTAACCCTTAGTAACCTTTATTTTCCAGAGACATCTGGGAAGTGGACAATTGTAAATTATCTATTATATACGAGTATTCTGTAGCAGATGAGCAAATTGTATGAATATATCATCTAACAATCTCTAGAGGTATATGCTTTTTAGAACATATTTTTATTAAATGACAAGAAGAACATGTTCATTAGCAGACACAAATAATCCTTAGCCACTATTTCATACAAAAATAAACCAAAAGTATAGAAACTTAAACATATGCCTAATCATGTATTATTACTTTATCTTATGTAGACATTATTTAGATATTTAATAAATATCTATGATTTATCTTAGCATAACACTAAAGTTGCAAGTTACCAAAAACATTTTGGAAACTCTTTTTAATCAGACATAAGATACAATTATTGCTAAAACAACATTTTTCGGAATAATTATTTAATTTGCTTCAAATCAAATTTAATCATTTTTATAATCTTAAATATCTAAAAAATATAATATTAGGTTATTTGACTAGTAAATCCGAGCAAAACAAAAATTTGCTCTTGCACTATATTTAATGCTGACAACTCTGAAGACATACCTGTTTTATTAAACCAACAATATTAAATTAATCTTAACAAAGATGTGCCCAAATTACATAAACTTAAAAAATACTTGCATTGGTGCCTATATTTCTGGCCGTTCTAGAAAGATTTAATTTCTATAATTGCTTATTTCTCTCCAAGTCAATTAGTATAGAACTCCTCGAAAGGATTTTATAAATTAATTTGATAAGACCATCTGGAGGTAGGGTACCATACACACATTCATAAACATACAGATGGATGTAAAAAGAAAACTTATAGTTTTCATTTTTAACTTTTAGCCATGAGTTACATACAATAATACCGAATTCAATAGTGAATATAAGAGTTGGATCTAACTTTACTTCATTTAATATTTTTATCCAAATTGTGTTTCTGACAGATGGAGCCATCAACGTTCACTTTCTGAATATGAGGGTTCAAATTTCCTGCTCATATTTGTGGAGGGCTCAGTCCTTTAAGATTGATTTTGCCATCGGGCGTGGTGGCTCCAGCTTGTAATCCAAGCACTTTGGGAGGCCGAGGTGAGAGGACTGCCTGAGCCCAGGGTTTCGAGACCAGCCTGGGCAACTTGGTGAGACCTTGTCTCTGCAATAAATCAAAAAATTAGCCAGGAAGGGTGGCACGCTCCTGTCGTTCCATCTACTTGGAAGGCTCAGATGGAAGGATCACCTGAGCCCAGCAGGTCGAGGCTGCAATGGCTTGTGAGCATGCCACTGCATTCCAGCCTGGGCAATGGAGTGAGACTCCGGTGCAGAAAAAATAAGATTGATTTTGCCTTGATGGATAAACTGGTGGGGGATGTGAACTAAATGTCTGTTTCCAGTTCGTTTTCTTTTCAACCTCAGGGAGTTGCTTTTAACGATCCCTAAGGCCCTTGAGTATCCCCCAGTGGGGGCAGCCAGCCTAAAGTTCCAGTGACTGTAGGGAGTTGAGGGCTGGGTGGGAAGAGAAAGAGGTAGCAGGCGTCAAGAGAGGAGAGGAGGACACGGGGGCTCGAAGTGGACATATCAAAGGATGTAAGCAAGGAGCTGGAGGGAAGATGAACAGTGGTGGAAGGAGGAAGGAGGAAGAAGGTGATGGAAGGGAGAGGTCCGAAGTTCCCGAAGAAACCACAGACGTTCCAAGTTATCCTTAGTCAAGTCATGTCACCAAGAAGCGGACGGAGTTCATGCCATCATGGATGGTCATACAGGCAGCAGGACTCTGAGATGGGGCCATTCAGTTAGTTGAAAAGTTTCTGTGAGGCCAGGCCCAGTGGCTCAGCCTGTAATCCCAGCACTTTGGGAGGCTGAGGTGAGTGGATTGCCTGAGCCCATAGATTCGTGACCCGCCTGTAGTTCCACCTACTTGGAAGGCTGAGGCGGGAGGATCGTAGGAGCCCAGCAGGTCGAGGCTGCGGTGGCCAGGAGCATGCCACTGCCCTCCAGTCTGGGTGACAGAGTGAGACTCCAACTCAAAAAAAAAAAAAAAAAAAAGGAGAAAAGAAAAGTTTCTGTGAAATGAGCAGGATCAAATAGCAAGAACAAGAGACCTCACAAGGAGCCAGGAAACAAAAAATTCAACCCAGGAGGCTGGAGTGAATCCCCACTCAAAACAAGTATCCAGTAAGAAAGACTTCAGAAGGAAGGAAGGAAGGAAGAAAAGAAAAGAAAGACTTCCTGCCTCGACAGTCCCTTTTGAAAGAAGGCTGGGGGCCAAGCTTGGTGGCTTATGCTTATAACCTCAGCACTTTGGGAAACTGAGGCGGGAGGATTGCTGGAGGCCAGGAGTTTGAGACCAACCTGGGCAACATAGTGAGACCCCTGTCTCTACAAAAGAAGAAAAAAAAATAGCTAGATGTGGTGTTCCTGCTTGTGGGCCCAACTACTTGGGCTGAGGCAGGAGGATTGCTTGAACCGTGGAGTTCGAGGCTGCAGTGAGCCATGATCACACTGCTGCACTCCAGCCTAAGCAACAGAGTAAGACCTTGTCTCTAAGAAAAAAAATGAATGAATGAATAAATAAAGCCTGGGACTCCACCCCAACTTCAGAGAATGTACTCAGAATCATAAGAATCAAAATCTGTCCTCACTGTGCTTCCACAGACTTTGTCTGGAGACTCAAATCAGGAGTCAGATCACCATGGAAGAACTAAAGGAGGCCAAGTTCTCTGCAGGCAGAAGCCCCAGGAGTCTGAGGCCTCAGCAGATCCCGTTCTGAGTCAGGGCACCAGAGAACTGTCAAAGTCATCTTTGTTTATAGATAAAGTGATCAGGACAGATTTTATGAGCAACATGCCACTACAGTAGGGAAGCGTTCAGTGTGAACTGAACTCAACTTTATCCTGTACGGAGGTGACCAGGCAGGTTAAAGGGAGATCGGGGGTGAGGGGTGGGAAGCCGGAGCTCAGTGGACTCAGGAAGTGAAACATCACAGAGGGAGGGTGGGTCAGTGTCAATGTGATTAGGCACCTGTGTCTGTGGCCATCATAGACGTTAGGATTCTAACCTCCTACAGAAACTGGGGGACAGGGTCCTGTCCTTCTTGAGGATTACATTTTCTTTTTTCTTTTCTTTTTTTGAGTCGAAGGCTCACTCTGTTGCCCAGGCTAGAGTACAGTGGCACCCTCATGGTCACCGCAGCCTCTACCTGCTGGGCTCAGGTGATCCTTCCACCTCAGCCTTACAAGTAGCTGGAACTACAGGCATGCGCCACCATACCCGGCTGACTTTTTTACTTATTGTAGAGACGAGGGCTTGCCATGCTGGTCTCAAACCCCTGAGCCCAGGTAATTCTCTCGTCTCTACCTTGGGATTACAGGTGTGAGCCACCGCACCCAGGAAGGATTACATTTTAAAGGAATGGCTTTGGGTCCTCGAGAAAGGCACTTCTGAGTCCTAGGACATACGTGCTCAGCCAAAGGGCCAGGGGAAGGAGTCACGATTGTAAGCCCTTTGTGTTGAATGTTCTGAGATGGGAGGTCAGGGGCCTGTGGTCGGGTGTTGGCTAGATCAGTTGACGCTTTTGGTAGCCTTGAGTTTTCTCGAAGCATTGAAGGAGGGCTGGGGACACCTTAGGACTATGGCCTTGAGCTGTTAGAAACGATGTTAGTGTTTGTTCAAGTCTTTTAGTGTGGGGAAGGGTATGGCTGAAGTCATTTATGTTGAGTCTATGGTTTCTTTCTTTTTTTTTTTTTTTTTTGAGTAGGAGTCTCACTCTGTCAACCAGGCTGGAGTACAGTGGCATGCTGTTCATGACCACCACAGGCTCGACCTGCCGGGCTCAGGTGACCCTTCCACCTCAGCCTTCCAAGTAGCTGGAGGTACAGGCATGTGCCACCACACCCAGCTAATTTTTTGATTTATTGTAGAGATGAGGTCTCGCCATGTTGCCCAGGCTGGTCTTGAATCACTGGACATAGACAATCCTCTCACCTCGGCCTCCCAAAATGCTGGAATTACAGGCGTGAGCCATCATGCCCGACTGAGTCTGTGGTTTCTATAGGTCAAGGTTGAGGCCTGCCTAGTTGAGAAGAGGGCTCAGAGGAGCCTGGCTAGGCTTTGGTCAGAAAGAGAGTTCTGTCAGGAAACTGAAAGTACCATGAGCCATTTATCCTCCCTACTCTCCCAAGTATGTGTTTAGGCAGAAAGTTTCAGAATACTAGAATCCTGTGCTGTTGTGCAATGGTGAAGAGAAGTTTCCTCTCTGTCCCCATACAGGGATGCTGTGGCGTCCATCCCTCTCGATGTTAGTGCAACAGGTTTCAAGGGTGTCTCAGAGGTCACTTCATCACTCTCCCTTCTTCTCCTCTATGTAAAAAATTCTCTTCTTCCCAAACAGTGTTGTTTATGAGGATGGGGACTGTTTACTCAGCACTGTTTCCTCAGCAGTGCCTGACCCTGTCTGTATTCAGAACCCAGGGTTCATACTTTCTGATTGCACCTGAGAACTTCTCACGAAACCCCCTCCCTGCCTGTCCACCCCCAAGAGGTAGTAAGATGTTCTTCCTTTGAACACTCACAGCACTGAATCTAAACCTCAGCTTTCAGTCTATACTTTTTACTTTGTAGTGTTTGTGTATGCCTGAATTCCATTAGTAGGGTACAAAAGCCAGAAGGTAGACAGGGTCAATGTCTGATTCATCTTTGTGTTCTTTGTATCACCAGATACTGCATTTTGCTGAATAAGTATTTGGATGGAAACTCACATATTCCTTATTTCTAAGATGAGATATTATTGAACCAGGTCGTAAGTAAGGGTCCCCCATCTATAAAATTATAGTATCGATTCAGCCAGAACAGAGGGGTACCTTCCACTGGATCCTGAATCCTCACCTCTGAGTAATACTATGATACTATGAATCCATTTCCTATTGCCAAGTTTTTCTCACAGCAAAGCAATTCTCTTTCTATTGATCCTCATTTTCTTTCAGGGCACTTTTATTCCCAATCTTTCTGTAGAACTGATGGACGAAACTACAAATCTGTTTTCAGGTGTTCTGTCTTTCTGTCTCTGAGTTGGAGTCATAATGTAAATCAGCTGTTCTAGGAATGAGTTTTGCTGACACGTACTGACATTAGCGATCATATGACTAGTCCTGCCGGGCCGAATATTGCCATCAATCCAGATTGCAGGTGTTCAGTTAACCATGCCGTAAGAACTCCACTTTGTTTTTGCATTGTGCTAGTTTTTCATTCTTATAGAGACACCAATGTCTAAGCGAGAAAGAATTGCTAGAGGCCTGTGGAAATGGCAGTTTCATATATTTCATCTTGTTTCCTGGTGAGTAACGGGAAAGATTTTGTGAACTGGAAGAAATGTTCCCCTTGCTTAGTTTATTTGCGAGTGGTACATAGCACCCTCCTGAGCCTTTGTGCATGTCATTCCCTGACCACTATTATTCTCATGATTATTGAATACAGCATATATCATCACGTTTTCCACAACTGGGATGCCATTCCCCTTCTCCATTAAAGCACATGTCTTTATTTCAACCTAAGCTCCTGAATGTAACACTCCCTGAATGTAACTCAAGTAATCCACGTGGTTTATTAGAACTACAGCACTTAGTTATTATACTACAAATAGATGTCATTTAAATAACTATACAGATGTGTTTTTTATTTACTTACCTATTCCTTTGCGTTATAGATTATCCTCCATGAGAGCAGACACCTCCTCCCCACTAGAGGCACTACAATGGGTATTTTTGAAATATGACATTTGAATAATGTAACAGATGTAGTTATTTTGCACCCAGATGGAGAAGAGATTGGTTGCTACTGAACAGCATTATGCTTCGGGACCCCAAAGATACTTGGGTCCTGATGTAGACCAGAGCCACCCCTCATCTACAAGTTTTCAGAAGGACCAAGGACGGAGGCCATGAGATTGGATGCCGCAGTTTCTCAGCTGAGGGTTCTAAAAACCATATGTGCCAAGTGCAGTGGCTCAAGCCTGTCATCCCAGCACTTTGGGAGGCTGAGGCGAGAGGATTGCCTAAGACCAGGTGTTGGAGATCAGTCTGGGCAACTTGGTGAGACCTCATCTCTTACAATAAAGCAAAAAATTAGCTGCGTGTAGTTGTGCACGCCTGTAGTTCCAGCTCCTTGGAAGACTGAGGTGGAAGTATCACAGGAGCCCAGCATGACAGAGTGAGACTTCAACTAAATAAATAAATAAATAAATAAATACCATTTGTTTGGGACAGTCTCGAGAAGGTAGAATAAACCGTGATACTTAGCCAGCCTTCCCTACTGCCATTTCTGCCTAGGGTGAGACCCTCATGACCTGAGAGAAACAATGACAAATTGAACCAAAACAACAGTTTATAATTACATGTAGCTTTGGCTCAATATCTCAAATCTAATGAGGTGTGTTGGACTATACGAAATGCTGAATTTTTCTAATCTAGATAGCCCAGAATAACTTCAGACCGTGAAGTGGGCTCTGTTTCTCACACAAACCTTGGCCTATGAG
>NW_007249925.1:4395-5955 GCF_000164805.1 Carlito syrichta | reverse complement strand
ACACCATAAGTCATGCCTGAATAAATTTTATGTCACACATGTATTTTCTCCATAATGCGTGTGTCTAGTATTCCTAAACTGTCTTGAGCTTAGGAATACTTGTCAGCACTTAGTGCTATGCTTGGGAGACATTTCAAACCTCAAAATCACCAACAAAAGTACAAAAATGTAAAAAGCATGGCACTAAATAGTTTGTGAAAAGGACACTTGTTTTCAATATGAGAGCTGAAATAAGACAGCCAAGCACAATTTTGATCAACTTTAGCTGCATGTTGGGAGAGTCCGATTTTTTGCTAGTCCTGTATAACAATGAAGACCTATGAGTAAGGATTTCGGATTACAAATAAACTTTTAGCAAGAAGGTGAATCTGCAAATACATTTTAGCAAGAAGGTGAACTCACAGAATCCACAATAAAATAGTGTGAGGGCTTTTTTGGATGTAAAACATGAAACCTATTTTTATTTTTTCACAACTATCTATGGACAATGAATTTACTTCCTAATGTGTTTATGTATATGGAGTGCATACTTTTTTTTCTTAGGTGCCTAGAAGTATCAATTAGAATCTCCATTTGGGTTTCATTGTCACCTGAGAGTTCAGCTCCACTTTAGGGTTATATCATGTAATTTTAAGAATTAAAAATAATCAAAATCTTTTCATGTTAATGTCCACTTGAGAACATCTTAGGAACATGAGTATCTCTGCATTTATCTGTTTGTTTGTTTGTTTGTTTGGAGAAGACTCTAGGTGCATTTTATAATGATTTCCCTTTCTTACCCAACTAAAGTCATAAAATATCTTTCTTACCCAATTTAACTAAATATGTGTGAGAATGGACCAAAGAGAAAGCCCTGGTATGTCTCATATTGCTGCTATCACTGTGACTGAATGATGCTAAATTACTTCAGAGGGACAGGTTTATTTAAAAGTTGATGGTAATAAAGTGGATTTTTGCTGAGTAGAGAGAATCAATAAGTGATGTAACAAAAGGGAAAATTTGAAGATAATTTTAGTGTCTTATGAGAGATCTACAACATGTGATTACTATGCTCTCTTAGCTTTGATTCAGGTGTCCCTTGGAGCAAAAGATTGCCAACACATCCTCCACTTTAAAAAAAATGACCAACCTAATAAATGCACTTACACTACTGATCTATGTCCTTCTAATCAATGAACAGATGAGAGCTCAAACAATGACCATGCAGAAAAAAATGCTAAAGTGGTTGACTCATATGGTTCTCATTGCCTCTGTCACGTAGAATTTGCTTAAAAAATATTTAGACTTAAATGACATAACTAGGATTCTTAATTATATAAATCTCAAT
Organism: Carlito syrichta; assembly: GCF_000164805.1. NCBI lineage: Eukaryota > Metazoa > Chordata > Mammalia > Primates > Tarsiidae > Carlito > Carlito syrichta. Next base: position 4,628 of record NW_007249925.1, on the reverse strand, counting down.
AAATTCATACTATTAGAAGTATAAATCTCAATAGATGCATACCATACAGTATAGATAGCTGTAGATTAAGGAGAAAAAGGTAAAGCATAAAAATATGTGACACTTTGTGTTGGGTTTATAGGATGGCTTACATTAACAACCCCTAAGTAGTTATTACAACTCTTTAAAACTGTGTGAGCCTTTTGAATGTCTATTGATTATATGCTCTTGAAGCCACATGATTCTGTCAAACT
>NW_007249925.1:0-4202 GCF_000164805.1 Carlito syrichta | reverse complement strand
GTCCAAGCATCCAATCCCCCACCATGTAGCAGGCTCACACAAGAACTGCAGCCCTTCCCTCTGAACGAAAGGGGAAGAATGATCCAGACTTGCTTTGGGTTGTTTCCCCTCAGACACACATGTGTCGTGGGTCTTATGTAGGAGTCCTGGTCAGGAACAAACCTGTGTTCAGACATCTGCCAAGAGAGCAAATTCTGCCAGCAGAGCCCAGTGGCTGGCTCCCTGGCTAAGAAAGCTCACCTTCAGATTCAACTTGGATGGCATCACTACCAACAACTAACAGCCAACCCACCTACTACACCAGGAAGGATCACCAGCAAGCTCTGCACACCCACAAGGTAAATCCCCTCCATGATAAGGAATTCACTGTCTTTTAAGTGCTGAGCTCAGACTTGAACAGGGAGGGAGCTACATGAAAGACACCCAAAAACTTTCCCTATGGGAAGGCTTCTTGGCTACAAACCACAGATAGCAGATGGGGGGGGCCCATCCACCCACCCACTTTCCACAGGTGCTTGGAAAAGGGTCTGAAAACCAACTCAACAGGATTAACAATAGGAGAGAAAATCTGCAGCACAGAGAACTGTCACAGGGTGGAGCACAGAACAGAAGTGAATTCTCTTCCCCTCTCAGTGAGTGATCTACATTGAATGACAGAAAACGTTCTAGAACAGAGAGTCACTGACTAATTTCAGAGCAATAAAACTAAAGAGTAAAGGAAGTGAGAGAGAGAAAAGGAAGCCTTGTCACAAATGAGGAAGAATCCGGGAGTTCTAAACGGGCAGCACCTGAAAAAGCAACTATCAGAGCACAAACAATGGAAGCCCCCCAAGAACGATCTACCACAAATCACAGTCACAAAATCAGAGATCAGATGGGTAAAATGAATAAAGAGAACCACAAAAAACTAGAAGTGAAACTCACTGAAGTTGTACAGGAAGTAAAACAGAGTTGGCCAATTTCAAGTCCCATTCTGGTATAACGGAAATGAACAATTACATCCTGGAAATCAAAAACACAGTAACAAGCATAGGGAGGCAGGTGGCTAATGCCTATAATTCCAGCACTTTGGGAGACCAAGGTGAGAGGATTGCCTGAGCCTGCAGGTTCGAGATCAGCCTGGGCAACTTGGCAAGATCACATCTCTACAAGAAATCAAAAATCAGCGGGGGGTGGTGCTGTGAACCTACAGTTCCAGCTACTTGTAACACTGAGACAGAAGGATCACCTGATCCCAGCAGGTGGAGACTGTGGTGGCCATGAAGGTGCCAGTGCACTTCAAACTTCAGCCTGGGCAACAGAGTGAGATTCCAACTCAAAAAAAAAAAAACAAAAACAAAAAACCACAAACAACAACAACAAAAACAAGCATAGGGAGCAAGATCAATCAGGCAGAAAAAATAATCTCAGAGCTTGAAAACCAAAATATGGAACTAACCCAGTCTGTCAAAAACTTAGAAAAAAGGCTCAGAGTAAAGCCTCCAAGAGATGTGGGACTATGTCAAGAAGCCAAATCTATACCTGATTGGTATCCATGAAGCAGAAATGGAAACTTACAACACCATGGAACAATACCATAAGGTCACACAAGAAAACTTTCCACATCTCACTTGAGAAGTGATTATTCAAGCACAAGGGGCTCAGAGAGCTTCTACAAGGTATCACATGAGAAGACCATCAGTAAGACACATATTAATCTGTCTCCACAAAGTAAATATGAAAGAAAAATCCTAAAAGCAGCAAGAGAGAAAGGCCAAACCACCTACAGGGGAAGACCCATCAGAAATGCTCCATACTTACCTGCAGAAACACTGCAAACCAGAACGACTGAAGTCCCATATTTAACATTCTTAAAGATAAGCAATTTCAGTCAAGAATTTCCTATTCTGCCAAGCTAAGCTTCATCTGTGAAGGAGAATTAAAACCCTTCTCAAATACCAATCCCTAAAATAATATGCCACTTCCAGACCAGCCCTTCAGGAAATGCTTAAGAAGGTGTTGAAGACAGATAAAAGGAAAAGGTTATACCCAGCACAAAAGTACAGGCAAGTTAACAGTCATACAAAGTACTCAAAAATGAAATATACACATACATAAATAAAAAAGAAGGAAAACAACCCTCTTAATGCCCTATGACAGGGATAAACTATCACATTTTAATAATTAATTTGAAAATGAATGGACTTAATGGTCACCTAGAGGCAGAGTGGAAAACTGGATATAGAAGCATAATTCAACAGTCTGCTACCTCCAGGAAACTCGTCCCAATGTAAAGAACACCCACAGGCTCAGAGTTAATGGCTGGAAAACTATCTTTCAGGAAAATGGAAGGCATACAAGAGCAGGAGTAGCTATTCTAATATCAGAGAAAGAAGACTTCAAACCATCAAAACTTTAAAAAGACACTGTGTAATCATAAAAGGCTCAATCCACTGGCAAGAGATATCCACCTTAAACATACACACACCCAACTCAGGAGCACCATGATTTATAAATCAACTACTAAATAAACTAAGAGAGGACACTCTCACCATAATTGTTGAAGGCCTAAATACCCACTAATGGCCCTAGACAGATCATCAAGGCAAAAAAAAAAAAAATCTGGAACTTTAACACGACACTTGATCAAATGTATTGATTTAACAGACATCTACAGAACACTCCACCCTTCTCAGATCACAGTGGAATAAAAATAAATATCACTACCACCAAGATCCTCCCCAAACAGACAAGACATGAACACTAAACAACATGCTGGGTCAACACAGAAATAAAGACAGAACTTAAAATATTCCTGGAAACAAATGAAAATAGATACATCTTATCAGAATCTATGGGATACCAAGAGGCAGTATTAAATGGAAAATTTGTGGCATTGCACGCATGCATCAAGAAAATAGAAAGATCACAAGTAAACAGTCTAACATCACACCTAGGGAGGTGGAAAGGCAATATAATCTAAATCCTAATAGCAGGAGAAAAATCCAGATCACTAAGATGACAGTGCAATTACAGAATATAGAAGACAAAAGTATCATAGACAAGATCAACAGGAAAAAAAACCTGTTTCTTTGAAAGGATAAATAAGATTGATGTTTCCTGGCCAGATTAACTAAAAGAGAGAGAAAGTCCAGATAAACACAATTAGAAACAAAAAAGATGAAGTCATAACTGACCCAGAAGAAATTCAAAAGATTATCAGAGATCACTATAATCACTTGTATGCAAATAAACTAGAAAATCTAAAGGAAATGGAGGAATTTCTGCCATAATACAACCTCCCAAGTTTGAAACAAGAAGAAATTGAAATTCTCAACAGACCAATAACAATCTAGAATATTGATTAAGACATAAGAACCTCCCCAACCAAATAAACACCTGGATCTGATGGCTTCCCAGTTGAATTCCACAAGACATACAAAGAGGAGCTGATATCAATTTTATTGAATGTATTACAGGCAGCCAAGAATAATGAAATTCTCCCAACTAATTTCAAGAAGCTAACATCATACTGATACCCTAACTTGGTGAAGACTCAACAAAGAATGAAAATTATAGGTGAATTTTCTTAATGAACAAACATATACAATTTTCAATGAGAGTCTAGCAAGTTGGATCAAACTACACATCTCAAGGGTCATCCACCATGACCAGGTGGACTTTTTTCCTGGGATGCAGGGCTGTTTCAATGTTTTCAAGACCATAAATGTCATTCAGCACATTAACAGATGTAAAACCAAGAACCACATGATTATCTCATGAGATGCAGAAAAAGCATTCAACAAAATCTAGCATCACTTCTTGATAAAAAACCTTGAGTCCTAGACATAGAAGGAACATTCCTCAAAACAGTAAGAGCCAACTGTAATAAACCTGCAACTAATATTTGGCTTGAGGGGCAGAAGCTGGAAGCATTCTCCCTAAGAACTGAAACAAGGGGAAGATGTCCACACTCACCTCTCCTATTCAACATTGTGCTGGAATGCTAGATAGGGCAATCAGGCAGGAGAAGAAAATCAGGGGTATCCAAATAGGAAAAGAGGAAGTTAAACCAGTCTTCTCTGCAGATGATATAATTTTATACCTAGAAAACCCTAGGGAGTCTGTCAAAAGCCTCCTCTCATGGATAAATGACTTTAGTAAAGTCTCTGGTCACAAAATCAACATGCAGAAGACAGTTGCATTTCTATACTTCAGCAACA
>NW_007249924.1:359931-376204 GCF_000164805.1 Carlito syrichta | reverse complement strand
CAAAAGAAGACATTCGAGCAGCCAACAAACACATGAAGAAATGCTCAACCTCCGTAATCATCAGGGAGATGCAAATCAAAACTACACTGAGATACCACCTAACTCCAGTCCGAATGGCAATTATCAACAACTCAAAAAATAACAGCTGCTGGAGAGGGTGTGGTGAAAAGGGAACACTTCTACACTGTTGGTGGGAGTGTAAACTAGTGCAACCTCTGTGGAAAGCAGTGTGGCGATTCCTAAAAGCTCTAAAAATTGACCTTCCATATGACCCTGCAATCCCCCTACTGGGAATATACCCTGAAGAACACAAATCACTCTATAAAAAAGATACCTGCACACGTATGTTTATCGCAGCATTGTTCACAATAGCAAGAACCTGGAAACAACCATGCTGCCCATCAAAAGAGGACTGGATTAAAAAAATGTGGTACATATACACGATGGAATACTACGCAGCCATAAAAAAGAACAAAATCATAAATTTCGCTGCAACCTGGATGGAACTAGAGTCTATAATACTGAGTGACCTCTCACAAAAACAAAAATCCGAATATCACATGTTCTCACTCATATAATGGACCTTGAACATCCAATGCAATACTATGAGAAAATGACGGATGGTACTGGGAAACTATGGGGGGGAGGGGGATGGGATTAACAGTAGCAAATATCTGTCGGGGGATGGGAAAACACTTCTTATCTACAGGGTGCCTGAATGAAACATCATTGTACACCTAACCCTTAACTGTGCCCCACAAAACCATAATAAAAAAATACTGATTAATGAAAAAAAAAAACAAAAAAAACCAAAAAAAACCAAATAAAGCCACAGAGAAAATTTGTCTTTCTCTTTGATTCATCTATTAGAGTAGCAAGCAGCACAGAGCACGTTGACATGAAAAACTTACTGATTCTGCCTCCCCTGTGATGAAAGGCTTATAACATTTTTCAATCATTGAAATTGTTCTGTGTCAATGCTGAAATCATATATCAAAATACTATACAACACATATAATACTGTGTTATATTCAAATGAATTTGGATAAAAACTTTTTAAATATCAGCAGAAAGATGACAGACTAGGAAACTGAACACCCTTTTATCCCCCAGAGAAAACAAACCAAAACCAAAACAAATACATAAATAAATAAACTTATAAAATAATTTAAATAGACTAATGGTATCTCTGATAGTCAAAGAGCTAAAGCAACCAAGCAAATGCCCAAGCAAGAAAAATCCCCATTCAACGTGGTAGGAAATTTTACAGTGTTTTTCTTGCCTTTTCCCTATTCTTTACTCTATGCAGTGCTTCACAGTTGGGAGAAAATGCCCAATTCCAAGTTCCCTTACTTAGGTCTGAAAAAACTGAATAGAATATATTTGCAAGTTTCTAGCTAGTTTGTATGCTGTCAAGAAACTAGTTTCTGACTTACCTGACTTGGAGCTCCAAACAAGGAAACAGTGGCATAGTTTAGATCTTAGACTTCAAGTCATGTAAAGCAGTGGCAGAAATGTAAAAATTGCCAGGGTAAGGGGGGATTCACAGAAGCCTGAAGGTAAGAGATTTTTGATAGAGACATACATTAAAACATCTAAGGCAACAAGAAGAGACTGAGGTGAGACTCTTTGGGAAATTAAGAAATTTAAAAGCAGCTGTGAGTGATATCAGCAAGATGGCAGATGACAAAGCTCCAGGCTACTTTTCCTCCAAAAACATTATATTTTTGACAAAACATACTAACTAATATGGGTTTTTAAGAGCTCTGAAAGTCAGTCAAATGGCTATAGTATGTACAAGGAGAAAAATCTCATACTTATACCCTGGCTCTAGATATGCTAAGAAAAAGCATGAGAGGACCTTAAGCATCCGTACTAGGTCAATTAGTGACAATCTCCCTCTGCACAAAATTAGCCTGCAAACACTGAGAAATATGATTTCTTTTTCAAATGGTCAACAAAAAGTTGACATTCAAAGAGATAGTTAAACACAGCTCTTTGGAAGAAATAAGATATATTTTCCTAAACTGTCTCTAAAGAAACACACATTTTGCTTACTAGACAAGACTTTAAAACAACTGTCCAAAATATGCTTGCAGAGTTAAAAAACATAGAGGAAAACTCAAGGAAAGTAGAGAAAATAAGTGAACATAATTAGGATGTCAACAAAGATAGAAATTATGAGAAAAAGAAACATAAATATTGGAGTTGAAAAATATAATATCTGAATTAAAAGTTCACCAGAGTTTTTCAGCATCAGCCTTGAACAGGTAGAAAAAACAAAATGTGAACTTGAATATAAGGCATCTGAAATTATCAAGACTGAGAAGCAGAAAAGGAAAAAGAATAAACAAAACTGAACAGAGCAGGACCTAATGGACTTATGGGACACCAGTAAGCAGACCAGTATTATAAGGATCTGAAAAAGATAAGAGAGAGAGAAGAGGGTAGAATTATTATTTTCTTTAAATGGCTGAAAACTTTTTAAAAATTAGGGGAAAAAATGGATCTATAAATACAAAAGCTCTCAACAAAGGCCAAGTAAGATAAAAAGAGTCATAGTGAGATGCATTACAATTAAACTCTTGAAAGTCCAAAACAAAGAGCATCTTGAAAGCGGTAAGAGGAGAATAACTCATTACATACAAGAAATCTTAAAAAATAAAAAAAAAAGTATCAGTGGATTTCTCAGCAGAAACTTGTGAACCAGAAGGCAGTAGTTGACATATTTAAAATGCTAAGAAAAAAAAAAAAAAAACACTGTCAACGTAGAATTTTATATTTGGCATAACTATCCTTTAAAAATGAAGAGGAAATTAAGATATTCCAAGACAGACAAAGCTGAAAGAGTTCTTTGCCATGAGACTTAACGCTACAAGAAATGCTAAAAGAAGTCCTTTAAACTGAAATGAAAAGATGCTATGCAGTAACTGAAAGTCACAAGAAAATGTAAAGTCCTCCAGTATAAATGAATACATGGACAAATACAAATAAAAGTATTAAAATTTTGGTTTATAACTTCATTTTTTATTTTCGATGAGATTTTAAAAGATAAATACATAAAAATAAGTGAAAATATATGTATATAAATACACATATGTAATCTGTGAAATGAATAACATAAAAAGGGTAAAGGTATATAGGAGTAGGGTTTTCCTATATCATTGAAATGAAGTTGGTATGTGGAAAAGTCCTGGAGATGAATAATGGTGATAGTTGTATAGAGCCGTACACTTGAAAATTGTTGAGATGGTAAATTTTATGTCGTGTGCATTTTCTACAATAAAACAAATAAAAAATTCATTTGGATTTCGTTAATTTCCAATCATATGACTTTATTTAAAAATACCATATGACAACATAGTATTATTATGCACATAGCATCAAATTATGCATATCTACGCTCTCACACTGTTTGGAAACAAATAGTCCTAGAACCGAATGAACCATTACATAGCCCACCAGAGGAATTGCCTGGGAAAGTGATGGAGCTGCCACACATGCTGCATGGGTGAGAGCCCCAGGTTCACTATCAAAGGCTACCCTCCAGGATCATTTTCATGCCTGTTAGCCATGTGCCATCTCTAGTTTCAAACAGTTGGACAAATAATTTTCCCAAAACAGAAATGGAGTGTGCAATCATTCTCCTGCAACAAACTCTAATCATTACCATTCAGCTGTGATTTGACTATCGTAAGATAGGTACTCAATGAAACAAGACCCAAACAGATAGATTACAATCGAATTAGTTTATGAGAAAGTAAAAGTTGAGTGAAATAGATTAAGATGAATTTTGAATTGAATGGGTTTGCAAGGCTTGCATACATTGAATGACATGAGTTTTCACCTATTTTTTAATATTTGTATGTGATGGGAAATTGTAAGCCTCTTTAGATGTGATTGTTCATTTAGTGAAGGCAAATAAAACTACCACCTTTGTTGGTGCCATTTCTAAATGGCCATGTACCTTTTAATTTGGAGGAAGCTGGAGAATTGTTGTTCTGGGGTAGAAGTGCCATCTGTTTCAGTCCGTTTTTGTTGCTATAACAGAATACCTGCGTCTGGATAATTTATAAAGAAAATAAATTTATTCGGTTTACAGATTTGGAGACTGGGAAGTTTAAGGGCATGGTGGCAGCTCCTGGTGAGGGTTTTCATATTGTTTCATAAAGTGTTAGAAAAGCAGAAATCAAGAGAGTACACGTAAAAGAGACAGAACACGAGGAGCGGCCTCACATTATAACAACTCAATCCCTTGGTAATGAATCCACTCACTCCCTCAACAATTAACCTCATCCTGCAAGAGTGGCATTCGTCCACCTCAATGATCTAGTTACCTCTTAAAAGTTTCATCTCTCAATACTGTCACACGAGGGACCAAATTTTTAATACAAACTATAGCATTTTTATTGGCTATAGAAGAGTTAATTAAAATCACAATGGAATACTGCAATACACCCATCAGAACTGCTCAACAAAAATCTTTCATAATTATTACCAAGAGTTTGTAAAGATGCAGAGCTACTGTAACTCTTATATTGTGCCAGTAAATAGATGCAACTATTTGAGAAAGTAGCAATATCTATTAACAATGAGCTTTTAAGTCATATAAAAGTAATTGTGTGACAGAAATTTTCACATATATGTCCCAAAAGACATGCATAAGTATGTAAGATCCAAAAACTGATCATAATGAAGTATATTGAAAATTAAACTACTGCTAACCATAGGAATCTCATATACATAAAATCGAGAGCAAGAACATATATAATATTGAGCTACACATAAAATAAATACAGGTTCTATTACTGCATTTTTATAAAATTCAGAAACAGGCTAAATAATTCACAGCAGTAGAATTCAGCAAAGAGGTTACCTCTTGAAGGATTGACCTTTTTGAATTGGAAAGAGTAAACAGCACCTTCCAAGGTGTTGGTTATAATTTCTAGTCAGAGTGTTATTACACAGGTTGTGGAAATTCTAATAATCTATTGAACTAATAATCCATTTATAATTTGTACACTGTTCTTATGCATATTTCAATAAAAACATTTACTTAAACCACTGTATATGAGATTGTGATAAAATCTATTGAAGTGTATTGTTTTCCAACAATGATAACACTGATTATAAGCCCTTGGTTCTACTGACCACTTGATTTTTAGCATAAAGATTTGAAACTTCACAGTCAAAGAGTAGATTGCTATGAAGAGTCTCAGGCCCATATTCTAACGAGTAGCAGGAGTTCAAATAAAGCAACTCATACTAGAATGTTGTTTCCCTATTGTGCGATTCTGTCACTTTGATCTGATAGAGACACACAAAGACACACACGTACACACACATTAATTATGACTGTCTCCGCGTTTCACTATTGTAATACCTACAATGTCTTTTGGGACTATATTTCTCTTTTCTTGAATGTAGTGATTACTCTATGCTCTTCCTTTCTTCCCTTTGCAGAAGCAGCAGGAGAAATAATACTTAAATGGATACACATGTAGAGCCATTGATTAAAGAAAGGTGCCCTGTTTTTGTCTGCTTCACTCTCTTTCCTTTTTTTTAGAGGATAAAGATAATTTTTATTTCATAACAAATTAGGATTATCTTATAATGACATTTCTATTGAAGTTGATTTACCTTTATACGTACCCCAACTGACCTTAAAGTTTCAGATCTTTTCATTTACTGAAATCAGGTGAGAGTTTGTTCAGGGGCATAGAGGATTTCTGAGACAGGAGTTGTGAATTGAGTCATACTCTGCCATTCATGAGCTAATAACCTTAGCTCGTTAAAACCCCTCTTGTAAAGTGAAGATGGCTTTTTTTTTTTTTGAGTCAAGGTTTCCCTCTGTTGCCCAGTCTTGAGTGCAGTGGTATTATCACTGTTCACTGCACTCTCCAACTCCTGGGTTCATCTGCTTAACTTTCTGGTGAAACACACCTCAGTTCCCTGAATCAGGGGAGGCAGAAAGTTAGGAGCACAGAGTCTCTTTACATTGCTTAAGGCCATAGGATTGCTCTGCTTCAGACTGAGAATTTCAATTTAGCAGTAGAGAGTCTTCCTATAAGCTAATAATAGATTGACTAAAAGTCTCAGTTCTGAATGTTAACATACATTTTCATCTTTCTCTGTGTCCTCATAGCCATTTAAAGCTGCATCAAGAACTGTTAAGTTGGTAGAATTTTAAAAACTTTATTTCTGGCATCTTACACTATGATAAAAATCATACCATCAGCATCATTTGGAGAAAAATTCAATCTTCTTTTAATATTTACTCACAACCTAAAGCTATTCTTGAACATCTGTGCAATATTACTTTGACACAGATGGTAAAATAGTTATTAATAAAATAGCACATGTAAATATTTGGATCCAATTCAGTAGAACTGAGAACGACACAAACCCATCTTACAAAGTAAATTTTCATTGCCCACGAATGTGCATTTTACTTTGCACAGAAGTGCAGCAATTTTCTTCAGTCGTTTTTTGAAATGGGCAAGTAACATTTATTTCAAGCCCATTCAAGGTAGTGGGGAAATGAGTTCATTTTCATTTCATAGCAGGCCAAGATCCACTTTTATCTTAGAATTATACACAGGTATCTTCTTGGGAACTGACAAGGTCCCGTCTTCAAAACACAATTTAACTTCTCTTTTCAAAGAATAAACAAAATGAAAAACATCTTGAGAAAGTCTTTCAACAATATATCATGTATCAAATTTTTAGAAATATAAATAATGCCTTATAAATAAATGTAAAATAAACAATTTCTATAGACTTTCAATTTTTAAAAAAAATTTCTTATCATTTGTTTCATAAACTTTTAAAAAATGTTTTGTCATTGTCAATTTTTTGTACAAGTTTCATTTTAACAATGTAGAGTTTGATCTTGTTCCTTAGACAACAAAAAAATTTTCTTACAGTATACTAAGGCAGTCCAGGGTAACATGAGAACACTTAGACTAGGGAATAAAAAGTCCTAGATTGGGTGCTATACTCATCTCACGTGAACTTTATCATTGCTGTCTGGTCTGCAGGCTGGTGTCAGCCTGCAAACATAACTGGTTTGTACCATGAGGATTATGGAAGTTAACCAAAAGCATTAAAAACTTTTATAGGACTGGAGAAGAGGAATTCTGCATTTTCAGAATAATGATAAATAAGAATAAAAATGTGAATGCCTATTTTCTGTCTGTTTTTATCATTTCTTTTCTTTAGCAATTAATTTTTATTAATTTTTATAAAACATCCAGTATTCAATAGATAAAAAAATCAACTAACCCTTTACCACAGAAAATTTGAGAAGCACTGAGATCTAAGAAATCAAATCAATTAAACTCTCAGAACCTCAATTTCTCCATCTATAAAAATATAAGTGATGATTCCTATTTTGCATTCTCACAGTGTGACTACTAAACAAAATTACATATTCATAAACTATAAGTATTCATATAAATATATAGTTATCATATTCTAATTAATAATCATTTGGGAAGTAGCATAGTATCTCAGCTAAGAGAAACTTGACATATATCAGATACTCAAAAAATGTTATCTGATTTTATGAGTAAATACAAGAACAGAAACTCTGGCATCAACCAAAACTTCACTCAAAAACTGTCTCAGGGAGTAACTGATTTAAAGGCAAGTAAAATATTCTGTTAATAGCTGTAAAATGAGGGCAATTATCACTAGTAATTTTAGATTGAGGTGAAGATTAAATAAACCAATGCAGTAAAGTATTTCACATTTAGTACTTGGCACGTGAAAAGGATTCAATAAGTGTTAGTCTTATTTCTTTAAGCTCTTTCTCTATACTAAGGAAACTACCGAATTCTTTACAAGCAATTTCTTAGTAAATTCTTAGAAAAATCAAACAAGATAACTTTAATAGTCTCCATTTTACAGTGAAGAAAGTGAGACTCAAACAGTGTTAGTAATGTTCACAAACTCATATTGCTATAACAAAATTAGTGACATTTCCTACAGAATACCACCTCCCTAAAGTCTTCCAAGAAATGAGAATACATTTCATAGGCTATATTTTAAAGCATTCTCATTTTAATTTCTAAACTAAGAAAATTTTATTTTTGCATAAGAAACAGAATCAACAGATTTATTGACACATAGACAAGAAGCCATGGACCATATTTATTCACTTACCAGTTTGAATTGTTGGGCTCCTCATGCTGGTGGCCACTTTCAATGTTCTTCTCTGAGCCTCTCCTCATAACTCTATTTTTAAGCTGCCAAAAAGACAGGAAGAGAAAAATTACGTTTGCTTGCTTCAAGAGGAGTTCCATATACCAATAAGCACACAATAATAAACATTTACATAGAACCTGTCTTATAAAACTTTTAAAGAAACACCATAGGGAGGAATTCGCATGACATTTTTGGGGTCTTCCATTTTAAAAGCAAGTATATTGTTGTGTTTCTCTTGGAAATCACAGAATATGACAAAGTATCTATCACCTGATTACTCATTAACCAAAGAAATAACTCTAGGTTTATACAGTTCATTAAAAGTGAATAGGTGAATAAATAAACCCCATGTTCAAGTCAATTCATATATTTGAAGGCCTGCCTATGTACTTCAACGCCTGAAGGCAAAATGGCATTTTGGCAAAATGTTGTTTTCAGAAGAAAAAAAAAAAAACAGACCTGAAGGAGAAAAGACTTTTTCTGTCTCAATATTTATATACTCTTATATCTATTAATATTTTTGCTTCCATTTTAAAGGTAAAAAATTTGACAGTATAGTCCGCATGCAAGTTATTCCTTGTAGTTTCAGTAATTAGTAACTATTGCAAAATCTGAAAAATCTATGAATAATAGTTTTGATCAATTTATGCAGGGAAATTTAAATGCAATCAATTACAAACTTGAACCTGCTTTTGAGAAATTATGAATTTGACAAAAGGAGATGAGATTGTTTTTTAAGGTTAGAATATGACATTTTCATTTTCCTGATCAATCTTTTCCTTTTCACCCTTCTGCACCCAACTCCCTTCTGCAGCCTACAAAAAGAGGGAAGGATAAAGATGAGAAGGAAAGGTAAGTACACATAAAACAACAAAAACTACACTTAGAATAGTGTTCATTCAACTCAAAAAAAGAATAATAAGGTGCTTTCTTAAAATAGCATGCGCCTATAGTTCTTACTACTTGGAAGGCTGAGGTGGATGGACACTAGAGTCCAGCAGGTCGAGGCTGGTGTAGCCGTGAGTGTGCTATGGCACTCCAGCCTGGGCGAAAGAGTGAGACTTCAAATCAAAAAATAATAAACAAACAAACAAACAAAAAAACCCTTCATATTTAAATATTAGACTTCCTACTTGACACTGTCACTTGTGTGGGCAACAATAATATCAACAATTATCATACGTTTCTTACAATGTATCAGGAACTGTACTTAGTACTTTATAGGCATGATCCAATTTGATATTTAATATTGGTATTATTACCAACCCTAACTTAATTGATAAAAATAAAATTAATAGTTATGATTTTAGGCATGTACTAATGACTAGGCACTGAATTGGTGCTTTGTCTATATCAATTAATTTAACCATCATTAAAAATAAACTATTAATACTCTGAGTTTTTAGGTTGAAGAGTTATTTTAAGATTATATTGTTTAAATGTGGCAAAACTGAGATTAAATTCAAGTATACTCAGTTTTGTTTTTATAATTAAGGAAATATTAATATACATATTTTTTGAGTCAGAGTCTCACTCTGTGGTCCAGGCTGGAGTGCCATGGCACGCTCACAGCTACCCCAGCGTCCACATGCTGGGACCTGACGATCCTACCGCTTCAGCCTTCCTTCAGCCGAGCTACAGGTGCGCTCTACCACGCCCCACCCAGCTAATATTTTTATTTATTGTAGAGATGAGGTCTCACCAAGTTGCCCAGGCTGTTCTCTAAGGAATATGAATATTTTTAAATAATCAAATATCATCTTGGCTAAGAGATAGTTTAGGCAATCAATTATTTTGTGAAAAAGAACACAGGAAGCAACTCTATATAGTTCATTAAAAAATGCATGTAAAAATAAAAATTATTAACCTTGACAACATAATGAGACCCCGTCTCTACAAAAGATAGAAAAAAATATCAGCTGGACGTGGTGGTGCACACGTTCCAACTACTCAGGAGACCGAGGCAGAAGGATCGCCTGAGCCAAGGAAGTGGAGGTTGCCTTGAGCGTGATTGTGCCACTGCACTCCAGCCTGGGTGACATAGTGAAAACACAAATTAAAAAAAAATTGCTTGCAAAAGCACAGGAAATATGTCTAATCAATTCTACAGAATACTGGTTTTAGTCCTGGTTTTCGAAATTTAGCAAATCACTTTATTGCTACATGTTACTGCTAAAGATCTTTCTGAAAGCATAGGTTTTTATTACTTTTGAAAGAATGAAGAAAAAAAGCAACAACTAGATATTGATAATGTTTGAGTATGGTAGACCTATGTGACAAGAATATGCTTATTTACAACATATCTTTTCAGTCAAAGTACCAAATAGCAATATATTTCAGGAATATACCTCTAATTCCATTACAGAGTCATTGGTCTTATCTAAAATCACCATTTCTCCTATATGAGTGTCATACTGAAGTATGTCTTAATCACTGGAACCATGTTATAAACACACACACACACACACACACACACACACACACACACCTATCATCTATCTATCTATCTATCTATCTATCTATCTATCTATCTATCTATCTATCTATGTATCTATCTATCATCTATCTATATCTATCATTTATCTAATTACACACATTTTAGGAAAAAAGTAAGGTCACTTCCTCAATTAGGGGGTTACAGAATTTCAACCACTATAATAAATTACTATTATCTGCTTTTCTAGATTATATAATACTACTATTTCATGTGAGGTTCATTTATACAACTAAAAAGTTGCTGTTATAATCACTATAGGTTAATAATGGTTTCATTTAGATTCAGTATCGAATTAAGAACTTTTAACAACACAGGAAAACAGTATCTGTCCACTGGTTTAGTATAGCTCTTTTCTGAAAGAAGTTTAATAAGAGCTAGTCAGTTAATATTTTCTTCATTACTTCTGAGAGCCACCTTAAAATTTTCTTTGCATATTCAAATGCTTTCTTCCACTATTTCTTTGTAAGGAAATACTTAAGTCCTTCTGTAATATAAAGTAGTACCTTAACTCTGATTATATTTGAACATCAATAACTCAGAGTAGTGAATTATTTTCAAAAGTAAATGAGAACACACTCAGAGAATTCATGGCACAAGATACAAGTCTGGGGGCAAAAATAATATTAATTTAGGTGAATTTCAGAGAGGAACAAAAAGAAAAATAAGTTGTATATAGAAGTTTTAAGAGGAGTGGGAGAATAAGGTTTAAAAATAAGTGGGGAACTATTGGTAGGAGGAAGAAGCTAAGAATTTTAATATCCTTGGGTTAACATCTTACTGGAATAACTCACTGCCTCCTAACTGGCTTCTTAGATTTTAACTTTTCTTATTTAATCTACTCCTAAAATGCTTCCCTCTTTCTTATTCAGTTTTCTTACTGTTAATTTTAATTTTTTTAGTATCCCAACTCTTCTTTCAAGCTTTGATGCCCTTCTATAATTTATAATTTTAAGGAGGGCTAATGAACTTTTCTGACGAAATGAAGGGCATTGTTACTCCTCTATTTTAACGACCCCCACCAACTCTTGCCTCTATTACTGCAATGGTTTCTTAACTAAGTCTGTCTCAACAACAACAGTCCTCTCTCTTTTCTGTACACCAATTCTGTCCCCAGTTTCATCAGAATAAATTCTTGAAACCAAAGCTAGAATTCTGTTAACCCATTATCAAAATGTTTCTGAAGCTCTTAATCTCTATGAAACACAGGGTCAGGGAGTGGGGATGGTGCCCATTTCTAACTCCTAAATTTGGACAAGTTTTCACCTGCCTTTCATCTACCTTTTCAGACTCATTCCTAGGTGCAAATTTATAATGTGGCAGTGCACTGAAAACTGTAAAGACCTTCCAAACTGTGACTAAATTCATGCTCAGAATAAATCTGAGAAATTATATTAGCACCCATATATTGTAAAGAAACGACTGAAACACAGAGATATTATCACTATCCTAAACCCTTAGTTAACCTAATAAGTAGTAGAGAATAGATTTCAGTCTTCGACCTCCAGAGCCCACACCTGCCAAAACTGGCCCTCCAAATTGCATAATTAGCCACTTCTTTAAGTACTTTATTTTCCTTTCTCTGACAACAGACTTGTGACTACATTTATGTTCAGAAGAACATTAATCTCAGTCTATTTGTAAATCTGCATAATCTTCCAAGGCTCAGATCAAATGCTAACTCCCTCTTGTTACCTTTAGCTGGAAACGTTCTCTTCCTCCTCTATATGTTTCTGTTGAACTTTTCCAGCTGTCTTTTGTCTTCTGCCACTTTTAAGTTACCTGTGTACCAACTATTTGCCTTATTCATTTAAAAGCTTTTACTTAACTGAACGTTTTGGCCCATCAGAAGTTATGAAGCCTAGTTAGACACATCTGAAGAAAGATTTTCTACCTAGCCTATGCTACTCTGTTCCAAGAAAACACTGTCACCTGGTGGTAGCTACCTCAATTGTAGACAGATTATGTAAAAAGAATTAACCAGTCTCAAATACTGGATTTGCATTTCAACAGCTAAAAGGGGTAAAGCATCCAAATTTTATTTCAGCTATACAGTGTTGCATAGTTAGACTAACTTAATATAAAATAACTTTTATTAAAATTAGAATTGTTTCCCCGTAAGCTTATCATCATTTGTCTAATCGGCACTACCACAGAAAATCTTGCTGATATCCCATCTACAAAGCAATGGACTTGCTGATAAAGTGCTTTTTTGTGTACTGCGGGCATTTTGGAAATAGCTCTTGGATCAAACTAAATGAGTTCCAGTATAAATAAAGAACCTGAGACATTGTAGATGGCACTCAGCAAGATATTGGTGTGACAACTAGAAAGATGTGGTGTGACCCTCTGCAATTGATGTTTTGTATTGAGTGCAGGGTCTAATAAAATGAGTTCTATCATGGAACTTGTGTGCTCAATGAAATCTGTATTAAACCTAAATATGAGGTTTGACTACAGCTTTAGTGAAAGGAAAAAAAAGATAAAAAACAAACTATAACTAGAATGGCATCTTCAGTCACATTCAGGCCTTAAAATAACTGTTAAATATGTACTTCTTGTCCTAATCAAAGTGAGAAGTGAAAGAATGTTTATACTATATATGTTGTCTCACTGTGGCATTATTTCTAATACACTGAAACATGACTTTATTTATTTAAAACCTCTGGCATATTTTAATATTTAATTAATTTCCTAACGCTTTCAAAGCTGTAGTTCATTAAATTACACTTTTGTCACATAAGCCACATTGAATATCCACTCTTAACCTAAGAAAAAAATTGAGGGACCAAAGGTTATTTTAAATATTTTCTATTTCCTTCGTGTAGATCAATGCAGAAACCTCCTAAACACTGTATTTTTTCATTGCTATAGGAAAAGCTTCAGATAATGATAAGTTAAATAAGGAAAAAGAAAAATTGCCTCAAGATAACAGGCTTAGCTTTATCTACAAGTTAGGTATATTTAATGAGGGGATCTAGAGTCAGCAATGGCTTCTAATAGCACGGTATTTCCTAATATACTCCTCACCTAAGCATAAGTGATTGAGAATTGCTGAATGAGGTTTGATTGGTATCCCTCCGGGTTTAGCTCAGTAACACAAATAATTACACAGTCTTCACGTCATAGGTGATTCTGGTTGCCTAGTATCTCCCACTCACTGTGAGGATGCTGGCCTTTATTGACAAGGGGGGGCCCACAACACAGTTCGCTTGGCACTAACATTTGAGCAGAAACAGCAGCTCCAGCTGTTGGATGAGAATGTTTATACAGAGTGGAAGTCAGCTTCCTTGTACCTGTCATACACTGGTCCAAGTTTTGACCTCTAGAACTATTCAGAATATATAGAATCCCAGTTTCACATGGCAGCTCTTCAAATAATTGAAGGAAGTTATCATTGCCCTGCAGGGCTTTGGAGCATCTCTCAGACTCAACATCAACATTTTGAACACAAAATGACAGCCACTTTCCTCACATGACATGTTTGTAGACACTTCACTATTCTGGTCACCCTCTTTTGGACGCACTTCGATTTGTCAATGTCTCCTCTTAAAATATATCGAACACCCAATGACATATTTGAAGCTTCTTGCAGAAGTGAAACACCGTGAGAATAACAGCAAATTTATCTGGTCTGTAAAGAGTGTCGAGGCCTAAACTTAAATAAAATTTCCATTTCTCAAAAGCGGCCAGAGAAGGAACTATTAGAATATCAATGAATTAAATTCAACTCTAAGCCTAGTGGTGTCACAGAGTGGTGTCAGAGAGACACACTGGTGTTGTGTACAACCCACAGACAACATTTAAATCAGCTATCTGCATTGCTTGTTAAGTCTCCAAAATATTGAACTTTCTGAGTGGGATGGAAAGATCATCTATCAGAAAACAAACAAGCAAACAAACAAACAAACAAAAAACCAAAAAACACCTGGGTCATAATTTTCCCCCAAACAAGCTTAGTAAATTTGAATAAGTCACTGACATCTGTTCTCCATTATCAAGAAAAAGCATTGACTATATGACCTCTAAGATCCCCTGTAAACTATAATGTTTTCTGAAAGGAAATTTCAATGTTTCAAAATCTTTTATTTGTTGGAAATCATACTAAAGTCCTTTTTTGTTTTTATTTAACCCAGCAACATACTTTTTTGTATACTATGAACACAGCACAGTGCTTGGTAATATGGATGATACAAAGGAATACCATCACAACTCATTCCCCTGAAGAACTCACATTCTACTTAGGTAATAAAACACTATAATTCATAATGGTACAAATATGAGTGTCAAATAAATGATGATGACAATTAATAGGAGTGGTATTCAGAGGAGAAAAAGAGCATTGTGGCCTAAAGATGAAAAATACTTCATGAAGGAGGTAGAAGGAGACAGGGAGCAGTTCATGAGATAAGATTTTGATAGCTGGGAGAGGTGAGTATCTGTGAACTGGTCAGAGTGAACAAGCCTTTAGATAAAGAGCTCTCTATTGATCTAAAAAGTATTGAGTAATTGCAGGCAACAACCCTGAAATGTGTAATCACTGGACAAAGATACACATACAAGCAAAGGGTTTCATCAGTCCCTTGTACACACAATTTTTTGCCCTGCTTAGTTAGTCTATAACCACCAGTCACAAGGTTTTACAAATCCTTTGGGGTCTGTACAGCTCTGTAACTATCAGGTGACTTGAGAACAGAGGAGATCTGATATCTTTTTCTGGGGTTTCTATATACTCAGGAGATACAGATATGGGGGAAAAAATGTCTTGCTGTCAACTGGCTTTGGAGGAGGTAATTCTGCATTCTGTCACTGCCAAATCTCTGTTCTTATTCTTAATATCCCCATTGATTGATATGGCAAAGTTTTCATAATTTTAATTTTAGGGCCAAATGACACAAGTTATAGGGCTAACTTGTGTGGCAGGAGCAAAGGCACAACCTTTCAGAATCAATTCGAGTTTGGAAAAAAATCAATTTAATATGAAGGAGGACAGCTGAGGATATCCTTCTAATGCCTCATTAGGAATCTAGTATATTTGGGCTATTAAATCTTATTGCTAACCTCTTCTAATAACCTGCTTGGGGTTAACAGTAGTTGTTTGACTGAATTGCTTTTTTGAAGACAATAGGCACAACAGTGACAATGAAAAGATTCTGTGTGCCAATGTCTTACACGTAAATGAAGTGTAGGCTGTTATGTTTGGCAATTTGTGTATTACAAATAACTGATGGACAGTAATAGGTGTTCAGTAAATATTTACTAAGTAATTGGTGTTTAACAGAAAACTAGAATTGCTTTGTGTCATTTACAGGAAAGATATGTTAATTACAATAAAGAAATTGTTCCTTTGAAATTTCCCGGGGACTTCTGGCAAGATGGTGATGAGGCAGCATGGTCTGTGAGACCCTCTGCAAAAGAGAACACTCATAAAGACCCTAGCTCTCTCCCAAGCATGCAGCTCCCATCTTTGACAGCCTGCTCTTCATAGGGAGCTTAGCCGCCACCACCACTGCTACCACTGCTCAGACATCACAGCGGTCTGGGCTGCTGCTGCAGCTGCGGATGCCACCA
>NW_007249924.1:356612-359725 GCF_000164805.1 Carlito syrichta | reverse complement strand
CCCCACCCCCCACCCCCGTGTATGGGTAGGTGGCCGCCGCCAGTTGCGGATACCATCACCAGCTCACTACCATCATGGACTCCCCTCTGGACTGCAGGCTTCAGCAGCTGCTGGGGTGAGATAGCACCACCTGCTGGCAATACAAGGTAACAACATCAAAATGGGAATGACAGATGTTCCTCCCCCTTGATAAATAGACAAGGCCAGATCTCAGTAATAGACTGGGCAGGGAGCCCATATCTGAACTGTTCTTCACAGCAGGCCAGGGGAAACTGACCCTAACTGTGAACAATTTTACCACCCTACAAAGACAGCTAGAAATCACAGCTGAAAGGACACTGGACTTAAAGGAAAAGTCTCAGAGTATGCTTGGTTGGTTCTGTTAGTTTACTGACTTTATTCTATTCCTTTTTTGTTTTGTTCTTTTTTGTTTTTGTTTTTTGGTTTTTTTTCTCTATAAATCCCATCTTTGTATAGAGGAATAGGACACCAATAAGGAGGTTGGTTAGCTTTTACGTTAGCATCGTTTTAGTTTTTTATATGGTTGTTGGTTCGTTTTTAGTTGTGATTAGTGTTTTTATTTTTATTTGTTTTGGTATTTGTGTCTCTTTTCACTTGCTGCTCAGAACATTCATCTGTTTTCCCTCTTACTCCTCTCTCTCTCAACCTCCCTCTTCCCCCCACTGCCTGCTCCATTCTCTTCCCTCTGTTAAACTCATATTGTTTTAAGGGAGTAAACCAACAACCCCACAGATTCCAGGGCAGTGGGAAGTGGATTTCAGACTATCCATATACCTGTTGGTGGATACCAGGATCTGCAGAGAGATTTTGAATCACAGTTTCCCCCTTAAATAAATATCAAAACTGCAAAAAGGAATGCCCACAACCTATAGTCCAACTGTGAAACTGAACAAAGCAAGAGGAAATATATTAGGAAGAATAGGAAATTGAACATACAGAAGTAAAAGTAACCCCACCACCCCTGAATAACAGAATTAAAGAAGACAGGAAGTGGAGGGAAGGGAAAAGTAGGGAGGAAAAATCTTCAAAAGTGAAGAAAGACCAAAAGAGGAATAGAGGGCTCACAAAGACCCCTGGGAGGTCAGATACTAAGAAAACAGACTTCAGAACACAAACAATGACGAGCCCCCAGAATGACTGGTCACATGCACAAACCCAGACATCAAGACATTAATAGAGAGAATTTAAAAAATTGAGGAGAGACAAGAGGAAAATAGGAAGGAGCTGATGAAAGAAATAACACCAGTAAAGAATACTGTGATGGAAACAAATAAACTAATAAGCATGGAAAGCAGAATTAGCCAAGTAGAAGAAAGAATCTCAGAGCTTGAAGACTAAAATACAGAACTAACCCAATTTGTCAACAACACAGAAAAGAAGCTTAAAAAGACAGAACAAAACCTTCAAGAGATGAATGATTACCTGAGGAGGCCCAGTCTAAGAGTAATTGAACTTCCTGAGGCAGAGAGAGAGTCAGAGGCCTCACTGAAACAAACATTTCATGAAATCATTCAAGAAAACTTCCCTCATCTCATCAGTGATGCAAAAATTCAAACACAAGAGATTCAGAGAATCCCTGCAAGACAACAAATGAGAAGACCAACTCACAGACACATAATAATTCGCCTAAACAAAGTAGCTATAAAAGAAAAAAATCCTAAAGGCAGCAAGGGAAAAAGGTCAGACTACCTACCAGGGAAGACCAATTAGAATAGCAGCAGATTTATCTACAGAAACCCTCCAGGCTAGGAGATCTTAGAGTCCTGTCTTCAAAGTTCTAAAAGATAAACAATTTTAACCAAGAATAACCTACCCAGCCAAGCTAAGCTTCATCAGTGAGGGAAAATTGAAATCTTTTCCATATATCCAATTCCTAAGAACCTACGCTGCCACCAGATCACCTCTACAAGAAACACTTAAAGTACTGAACACAGAAGAAAAGGAAAAAAGAACAACAACATTCTTCACAAGAGTACAGGCAAAAGATTAAAAACACACATGAACCAACTCCAAAACCAAAAGAAAGACAAAAAACAAACAGGAACAACAACTCTGTAAAAATCTCATGACAGGGATCAACTCTCGCATTTCAATAATTAGCCTAAATGTGAATGAACTAAATGCACCACTGAAAAGACATAGAATGGCAAAATGGATAAAACATCATCAGGCAACAATTTTTTGCCTTCAAGAGATCCACCTCACTAGAAAGGACACTCACAGACTCAAAATAAGAGGATGGGCAGGAAACTTTCAGGCGAATGGAACACAAAAGAAAGGAGGAATCGTGATCTTAATTTCAGACAAAATACCCTTTAAGCTATCAAAAATTTTAAAAGATACAGAAGGCCACTACATAATGATAAAGGGTTCAATTCATCAACAAGAAATATCCATCTTAAACATATATGCACCCAACATAGGAGCGCCAACTTTCATAAAGCAGTTTCTACATAAACTCAAGAAAGATATCAACTCTAACACTATCATAGCTGGGGACTTCAAACCCCACTCACAACCCTAGACAGATCATCAGGACAAAAAATTCAGCAACGAGATCCGGAACCTCAATGTGACTCTTGACCAAATAGAATTAATTGATGTCTACAGAACATTTCATCCAATGACCACAGAATATACATTCTACTCATCACTGCATGGAACGTACTCTAAGATCGACGACATACTTGGCCATAAATCAAGCATAAGCAAATTTAAAAAGATCAAAATTTTACCATGCATGCACCTTCTTGGATCACAGTGGAATAAAACATCAACACCAACAAGGTTCCCCCAAAACCCACAAAGACATGGACAATAAACAGTATGATGCTAAACAACTCCTGGGTCAATGATGAAATCAAAACAGAGATTAAAAGATATCTGGAAACAAATGTAAAAGAAGAAACATCTTACCAAAATCTCTGGGATGCCATGAAAGCTGTAGTAAGAGGGAAATTCATATCTCTACAAACGCACATGAAGAACATGGAAGAATCACAAATTAACACCTAACAAGCAACCTAAGAAAGCTGGAAAAGCAAGACCACCAAAACCCTAACTTCAGCAGAAGAATCCAGATCACCAAAATA
>NW_007249924.1:355804-356592 GCF_000164805.1 Carlito syrichta | reverse complement strand
GACCAAGAAAAAGAGAAAAAAAGCCCAAATA
The DNA here is from genome assembly GCF_000164805.1 of Carlito syrichta. Taxonomy (NCBI): domain Eukaryota; kingdom Metazoa; phylum Chordata; class Mammalia; order Primates; family Tarsiidae; genus Carlito; species Carlito syrichta. Next base: position 356,561 of record NW_007249924.1, on the reverse strand, counting down.
AACACAATCAGAAACACAAAAGATGAAGTTACATCTGACCCTGAAGAAATACAAAAGATCATCAGAGACGACTATGTACACTTTTATGAAAATAAGCTTGAAAACTTTAAGGAAATGGAGGACTTTCTGACATTACACTACCTGCCTAGGTTGAAAGAAGAAGAAATTGAGACGCTAAATGGACCAGTAACAATCAAGGAAATTGACTATGTAAAAAGAAAACTACCTACAAAAAAAGCCCTGGACTAGATGGCTTTCCAGAAGAATTCTACAAGACATTTAAGGAGGAGCTGATACCAATCCTACTGTAGGTATTCCAGGTAATTGAGAAAAATGGAACTCTCTCCAAATCATTTTATGAAGCTAACATCATATTGATACCCAAGCCGGGTAAAGAGCCAACAAAAAAGAGAACTACAGGCCAATATCTTTGATGAACATAGACACTAAAATTCTCAACAAGATCCTAGCAAACCAGATTCAACAACACATCTCAAAAATCATCCATCATGAACAAGTAGGCTTCATCATTGGGATGCACGGCTGATTCAACATTCATAAGACCATAAGCGTCATTAAATACATCAACAGATGTCAAAACAAAAACCACATGATTATATCACTAGATGCAGAAAAAGCTTTTAAAAAAATCCAGCATCCCTTCTTAATAAAAACCCTCGAACATCTAGGCATAAATGGAACATACCTCAAAATAGTAAGAGCCATCTATGAGAAACCCACAGCCAGAATACTCCTA
>NW_007249924.1:240275-355451 GCF_000164805.1 Carlito syrichta | reverse complement strand
GTATCACATTACCAGACTTCAAACTTTACTATAAAGCTACAATCATCAAAACAGCTTGGTATTGGTACAAGAACAGGCATATAGACCAATGGAATAGAATTGAGATTCCAGAAGCAAAACCTCAATTTCTCAACCAACTCATCTTTGACAAAGCCTCCACCACCTACTACTGGGGAGAAGAGAACCTATTCAGCAAATGGTGCTGGGAAAACTGGCTGACCACATGCAGAAGACTCAAACAAGACCCCTATCTATCCCCATACACAAAAATTAACTCTAAATGGATCAGAGACCTAAATGTAAAACCTCAAACCATAAGAACCTTAGAAAATGCAGGACACACCCTTATGGAATTTGGAACAGGCATCCAATTCCTTAGCAATTCCCAAAATGCACAGACCATAAGAGATAAGATGGACACGTGGGACCTCATTAAACTGACAAGCTTCTGCAAAGCCAAAGAAACCATCAAGAGAGCAGGGAGACAGCCCACAGACTGGGAAAATGTATTTGCCAACTACAGGTCTGACAAAGGCCTAAAATCTTGGATCTATAAGGAACTCAAACATGCCGAAAAGGAAAAAAACAAACAACCCCATTATAAAGTGGACAAAAGATATGAACAGACACTTCTCGAAGACATCCGAGCGACCAACAGACACATGAAGAAATGTTCAACCTCACTGATCATCAAGGAGATGCAAATTAAAACTACACTGAGATACTACCTAATTCCAGTCAGAATGGCAATTATCAATAACTCAAAAAATAACATGCTGGAGAGGATGTGGAGAAAAGGGAACACTTATACACTGTTGGTGGGAGTGTAAACTAGTGCAGCCTCTGTGGAAAGCAGTGTGACGGTTCCTAAAAGCTCTAAATATCGACCTCCCATATGACCTGGCAATCCCCCTACTGGGAACATACTCGAAGAACTCAAATCGCTCTATAAAAAAGATACCTGCACACAAATGTTTATCACAGCTTTGTTCACAACAGCAAGAACCTGGAACCAACCATGCTGTCCATCAAAAGAGGACTGGATAAAAAAAATGTGGTACATATACACAATGGAATACTATACAGCCATAAAAAAGAACAAAATCATGAATTTCACAGCAACGTGGATGGAACTAGAGTCTATAATACTGAATGATCTCTTACAGAAACAAAGATTGAGTGTCACATATTCTCGCTCATGTAGTGGACCTTGAACATCTATCATAATACTGCAAGAAAAGGACTGACAGTAGTAGGAAACTATAGGGGCGTAGGGAGGGGAAGGGAGGTGGGACTAACAGTAGTCAATATCTGTCTGGGGACGGGGAGACATGCCTTATTAACAAGGGTGCCTGAACGATGCACATTTGTATACCTAACCCTTAACTCCACCCCACAGTTTTATAATAAAAAATATGTTTAAAAAAAAGAAAAAGAAAAAAAGAAATTTCCCCTAGTGTCTTCTCTTTTCAAAAGAAATTACACATACATACATATGTGCATGCACATATGGACACATATGTGCGTGTGTGTGTGTGTGTGTGCATGTGTCGTTTCCTGTTGCTCAGATTTTCTTTGCAAAAGTATTCCTCCGTGCACAAGAAATATTTCCTTTTATTTTTATTTTTTATTTTTTCAAGTTGGAGAGTCATTCCATTGGAGTTGGAATGCAGTGGCACGCTCACGGCCACCCCAGCATTGACCTGCTGGGTTCCTGTGATCCTTCCACCTCAGCCTTCCAAGCAGCCAGAACTACAGGCATGTGCTACCATGCACGGCTTTTTTAAAATTTTTATTGTGGAGACAAAGTCTTGCCAAATTGCCTGGGCTGATATCTCGAACCCATAGGCTCAGGCAATTCATTCCCCTTGACCTCCCTAAGAGCTGGGATTACAGGCTGAGTCACAGAGTCCAGCCTGTCTCCTCCTTTTATATTGAACAGTGCTGTGGTGCTGCTAGCCCTCTAACCCAAGAATCCTTTAATGTCACAAAAATTATCTTGGGTTAACTCTCTTTAGCTCATGAAACACATCCTCAAGTTTCAAGGAACAAGCAGAATCTTAAATGGAATTTTACAAAGAATGAAAAAATAATATTAAATCATAATTTGTGTGACAGAAGACAGACTTTTTGTCATTCCCTGATGAAGTAGAATGTACGACCAGAATCTCTTTTGTAGGGTGCTTAGATCTCTCCATTAAGGACACTGAGTTAGTTGAGGCAAAGAGAAAAACCATTCAACAGGCTCATAGACAAGTAGGGAAAGCAGAAGCAGTTACAGAGGAAGATGGCCTCAAAACAGTATAAAATAAGGAATGGAATAAAAAATGTCAACAGTATATACAGTAAAACACAGAAAGAAGAGCTAGAGCTCTGCTTTGGTTGGAAGAAAGCCCAGGAAAAGTTAAAGTTATTCACTAATCCAACACATAATATTGGAGAGACAGACATTGGTCCCCTTGGTGCAGGAAACTATCTTCATTTCATCCTTTGTGATTTTACAAAGGCAGGCTGTCTTTTAAGAGTCTATAGAACACTGAAATCTTTTGATAAATATTCTTTTAGTATGATTTACCCACCACTGTGATTAAGTGCATTAAATAACAAATTAATATTTTCAATTTATACTCACCAGGCATATATTTCTGAAATGCAGGTAAGATGGTTTAGCATAAGCCAATCCTTCTCAAATAAGCCTAACACTATTACTTTAGAAACCACTAAGTAGGGTTTGGGTCATATGCATGATAAATCCTATATCAAAATTTTAAAGAAAATTTGTCTAAAACCATATGAAAGTCACATTCATGAGAACCAATTCAGTATAATCAATCCCCCGATAAAATATCTTCTGCTTCTTCTGAACGCACATAAAATGTATGGGAAATGTCAGATTGCCCAATGGAAGATTAACTAAAGTGTACACAAATATTCATAATACACCCACAAGACAGACTAATATAAACAGCAGTATAAATCTTAATCTTTTTTACACCATGACAACTCAGGTCTGAGAATGCGGTTAGCTGCATTCAGACTTCATCCTAATTTATTGCTGATATGACATAAATGTTAAATACTGTTGCTGCAGCCATTAACCCAAACTTGTTAATTAGAAAGGAAAATTATGGAATATTTTCTCAGCTTAATTTACCAAGATGCTCTAAGTCAACACAGGTTAGTTATCTGATGAGGCTTCTCAGCTGTTAATGTGACCCACAGTGTATTGATTAAAAGCAAAACAAAACACAGAAAAAATTAGCCATTTAGCCTACCAACAAGGCTCCAAAGTATACTCACATGCGTCCTGTGAAATGTATGCTCTTAAGTACAGTTTATTGACATCTAGTTTGAATAAGTTCACTTTCTTTCTCACTAAGCCTAATGACAGTCATTTCGCTAGGATAAAAAAAAATTATTTCCACTTTTTCATTGGCGTGATTTTGGGTAACAAAAAAGCTGCATAAGACATATGGATGGGAATTGCAGGTGCTGAAATATCAGTATGGATTTGTCAGGTTTTAGTGCCTTGTACTGCTTAGAAAATATTTGGGAGTGCCTTTAGAATCTTAAAAAGACATCAAGAAGAGAACTTAAAATATATTTAAAGATTCCCAGGATTTTGGGGAAAAGGCTTTGTTACCAAACTCTTCTCCAAGCCTTGGTCATCAAGTTCAATGAGAAGACAGGACATCTCTGGATTAAATTTCCTATAGTCCTCCCATTTTTATCCAATAAAAATTTTATTCAATAACAATTAAAAATCTTTGTTTTAGGAAATATATCCATAATAGACTACTAACAAAAATTTAGAGCTGTTTTAAGCACATACTTTATTACTTATTTTATCTTAAGGTACTCTTTGATAGCACTCTGAAAAGAATAATGACCTTAGTGAGCAAGTGATGTGACGTATGATGGTAGCTCCTTTTTCTATATTATCCTAATCACACTATTTCATGTCCAAGAAACTTCATTTGTAAGTACTATGAATCAAGAGCACATAAATTGGCAAATTACTAAATACTCTTGCAAAGAAACACTGCCCTGAGGAACTAAAATCTATTACTTATTAATTAAAAATATTCATATAGATTCAACTCCTTAACAGGATCACTCAAAGTGAAATATCCTAGAATAGTTAAGGCAAATGCAATATAATATAGTGGTTAGGACATCAGCTCTAGAGTGAAACTTTGAGTTACGATCTTAACATTGCCACTAACTGCTCATATATATATATATTCCCATATTTGTAAATAAGGAAAACAACAGTATCTACTTCGTATACTTGTGAGAATTGAATAATTTTTTTAGAATATTTAGAACATAATGAATAATCTATGCGGTTATTCTTGATTTTATAAATATTCTCACTATTATTAGTTTCCCTGAGTATAAAACCTAGGTATCTCTCAATAAGAATGCTTTTCCAGAAAGAATTTTATCAGAGCTATTTTACCAAATGACAATTCTAGTTGTACCAAGTCATAATCCTAAATGAAGTTGCAATGGTACCTGAGTTAATCATACTATTTATTATCAAATTGTCAGATGGTGAATCAGGGCTAATAAAATTATTTTAAAGAAACGTTTAACCAATAAACAAACACCTTATATTATGCTCAGTGTTTTGAAATAGACAAAATGTTTTAAAATAAATTATCTTGTTTTCTTTTGTTTAGTTGATGCGTATTGATACTTAGGCATCAATACATGCAAAGATATATGAAGGGATCACCCTGTCCTCAAAAAAGTTTATATTCTAATATGTGTATATGCAGAGGAAAGGAATTCTCTTGCCTGCTTCTCTACTCTCTGCCACCAGTTGTAGTCAGTTTCCAAGATAGTGATTGACCAAAATTGATAAGTCACTGTAACTGCTTTAAAATATCACACTCCTGGGAGGCAAGAGTAGCTTTTCTTCTATAGTTACTTTTTTCTTTTAATATTGTGGGTAGGCTGATGAAGGGTCTGATCCTTCCTGTTCACCTATCTTTTCTTATATTTTGCTGTGAGTTTCTCCTTTCAAGTTCATTAGCTAGCTGTGGTTTAGAGGGGTAAGGAACGTCGTTTAAGTGTGATTCATGTAGGACATAAAGCTTGTTGTTCCAATTAGCAGATCAATATTTATATAAGTGCCCTTAGTTCTTTACTGAAAGGTTGAGAAATGAATGAATATTTATATAATAAAATATCATCAGTAATTACAAAATTCTTTACATTTATGTAATTTCTGAAGCATTTAACTTAGTTTTAATAATCAGAGTTTTCTTTACTTTCCAAATACATTTCATTTTCATTACCCTAAAAATAGTTTAAGTGAATTATTTAATTTCAGTAATGAGAACAGCTAGCATCTATGGGTTTTTGAACAAATTCAACAGATGCTTGGTGGTAGTAGAAATGCTTCTATGTATTAACAGTGACTTCCAGCTGAGAGTACAATGTGCCCGTGTCATAAGTAAATGTGTTTCACATAAAAAATGGACAATTTGACTATTTTGATGAGTATGTTAGAGTTATCAGGTCGTCCATTGAAAGAGTTTCTCTTGTGCTTGGGCACAAGTTAGTGATAAATTGAAGTGTGTTGCTGTTGTTGTGGTGGTTGTTTTCTATTTAACATTATCCTTTGTGGGTTTAGCTCCCTTGAAAATCACCCAAAACAAGAAGGATAACTAACCATTCCTGTATTAACCAAATCCTATCTGCATTCCTAACATTTACAAGACAAATAATTCAAGAAAATGAACGAAAACAAAGTAAAAGAGCAATAAAGTACTCAATTCAGTGTTGGTATCAAAGTAGTCAGCTAAGTTCCAGATTGGTATATAGGTGCTTGGTGTGACCTGCTTTAAAGTCCTGACCTCGTAAAATGGTCAAAAATTTTGGGTAAAGATAAGAAAACAGGTTCAAGAAAACAAGTAACCCTTGAGTCTTATTATAACTTTGTGGGAAAGAAAAGCTTATATAGCAGGAATTTAGAAAAAAATACCCTTTGGCTTAGAAATATTAAATCAGAGGTTCTCAAATATAATCTACAGACTACTCTTTACTAGTTGTACAAGTCAGTTCAAATGTGTGTTGAAAAGAAAATTTTCTATTCTCTAACCTAAGAGATTCAGATCAACTAGGGTGATTTAAGAATGTACATTTTGAAAGTTCTTCAGGTAACTATGATAGGGAGTTAGGTTTGTGAGCAACTGGGTTAAATGATTTTCCTACAGTCATAAATCCAGTAAGTGATAATGCCAGAACTAGAAGCCACTTTGCCCTGAGTTCCTTCATAAAAGATTTCCTAATGTTAACTTTAAATTAATTTGGTCTATTCATATATAAGACAATAGACTACATACGCTTAGATTAAGTGATGAGTCCCATCCAATGGTCAACATAAAACTTGTATTTTATTTATTTATTTATTTATTTATTGTTTTGTTTTTGTTTTTTTTACTATGAGAATGGTTTATTTGTTCCTCAGCTGTATTTCTGTATTTGGCATTAGTAGCTCTCAGGACATGGGGAGAAAAGAGAGCATATTCTACAAAGAAGGTGAATATCAGAGCCTACACCAGTTCCTCCAATCCCTAATGAAAGCAGTTAGCCAGACTGATCAATTATGTGGCTTCCCTGAAAACTGATTTATCATCCTGAGTTCAAGATCCACCTTCAAAACCTGTATTTTAAAGGTAAACATATTAACAGTATTGGCAAGAGTGGGAATAAATGGCATTCTCACAAAATACTAAGATTGTATAAATTAGTTCAACCTTTCTGAAGGACAATTTTTCAGAATCTATCAAAACTTATAGATTATCTTCCCTCTTACCAAATAATGTAACATTCACCTGTCTAGGAAATAGAACACAGGCATTTTGGGACGAGCATTCTGTCTACTATTCTTTTTATTATGCTTTCTTTTGCATTATTTGACTTATTTATTTTAACTACACTTATGTCTTAACTTTAAAATAAAATAAAAACTAGTCAAACATTTAAAACCCAATAGAAAACTCTGCCTTTCTTAGGCAAACTGTGATATATATAAACCAACTAGAAGATCAATAATTTATTTTTAAAGTATGATTTATGTATACCCCACTTTATTCCAAGGAGTATTTAGGCAGTTTACAAAACAGGCACTTGTAGTGAAATAAGTAAAATTAAAAAGTGATTAGCACTATAATAACACGAGAAAGCTAATATTATAATCTTATGAGTTAAAAATACTTGTTTCGAATAAGCATAAATCTTGATTCCTAAGTGATAAGGCAAAAAGAGAAACAGCGGGAAAGTTTACATTATTCTTATTGCTGGCAAATAAATAAATGTGTTAAATTATCAGGACGAGATTGATTTTTCTAGTACTAAGCTCTGTGTACAATTTTTCATGTGGATCATTGCATGGGAGTACTCAGTGTTGCAAATGATATCTTTGACAACAGTTTTACCAGATTTCAAATTTTCAGTTTTAGCTCTCTCTCCCATGATTCCTGCTAGAAGTAGACATAGACAGGAATGTTTACACAGAGCTGTATTCCATTAGGTGCTACGTAACTTGCATGTTCCAGTGAGACTAAGTGGGATATGAGAACAATGTCTGATCAATCTATCTAAACTATTCAGTTTCTCAGTGTTAATGTCTTGGGAGAAAAGCTCATTATGTCAAACAAATAAAGCATTAACAACATACAGCATTAACTCATATGCTGAAATTTTGAAAGCTTGATGCTAGCCTGTGGCACACTTTTAGAAAGAATCCAAAACCACTGCAAAGTATGGGTATAATATAAATGCTGCCATCTTTACAATGAAGGATAGGCTATTGGCAACCTGGAGCCGCATAAAATAGCTTCAGGTTACAATAAAACACCACATAGTCCTGTTTTTTTCTTTAAAAGTGGGGTTTTACAAATCATTTGGTTCTCTCCCAAACTTATACTGACTCCTGAAATACTGACAGTTGTTAATTCTTCCCTCTATTGGAGAAGATGCACGAGAATGGCTTCAATTAAAGGGATCCCTCATTGTCAATGAGTCTCTAATGTCAATCAGCATCAAGAGGGACTGTTAAACAGTTGCCACAATGTCATGATATGGAACACAAGGAAAGATCCTCCACCTGCTCTTGAGGGAAGAAGTCAGTAAATGCTAAGCTCTGAAGAACTCAAAAGAAACAAGTGGTACATCACTTTATCACCAAGAAGTTATCCTAAAAATAATTGCAGGTTTCAAACATTTACACAAGTTTGAATTCACCGTATCTCTCTAGGTACAAATAATAGAAAACCCGAAAAACTGACAGCTAGGGTATTATTTTTCTCAAATCTCTAGGCTGATTGAGATGCTTAAGGATGTGTATCTTAAGGGACATGAACATCCCTATTCTTCCTGATCCACAGTCTTTAGTTTGGGGCTTTTGTCCTATTATATTTCTAGGCAAAAAGGGAATGACCAAAAGAAGGAGGGCAAAGGAATTCTCCTTATGAGGCTTTGCTGTTTTATTCTAGAAGGGCACCTCTTTGTTGTTACTTTCAACTACATTTCTTTCACCAAAACTCAAAACATAACCATATCTCATCGCCAGGGTATCCAAGGAAGGAAGTATTTACAGTTGACACATCACTCTCAAAGTCAATATTGGAGGCCTATTTAGTAAAGATGACAAAAGAGGATGGATATTCAGTAGGCATCCAGGTGAGAAAAACAGTGATTTTAAAAAGGTATGATAATAAATTACTGGACATATATTGGTAAATGTAGTACATATTCTCTGTCCATTTATCTAAGACTTCCCTAGCTGTTTCAGAGTAACAGAAGCTAGTAATATAAGTAATTTATGTTACTCATTTGGAAAATTACTCAACCAACAAATATGCAACAAAAAAAATCTATTAGGATCCTAGAATTATGGATTTATAGGTTATTAGATTTAGAACAAATACTAACAGATATTTAGGCTAACCTAAATATCAGTAGTTGTCTAGTACATAGGAGAAATAAGAGCATACAAGCATAAGCCAATCATAAGATAAAAGAGAATACTAAGCAGTGGGATAGAGATAGTGATAAATATTGTTAAATAACAAAGGATATGCATCTATAATCTTTTACTCAAAGGCTTTTAAAAAATCTTTGAATCTCAGAAGGAAGACTAACCTATGTGGGCATAGCCTATATTCATACTATCTGCAAGTATTTTCACAAGAAAGTGGCTTTTATTTATCTACACCCTAAAGAGGGTCTTGTTCAACCCCAACATTTTACAAATGCTATAATTTTTACTTTCTTTTCTGATCCATCAGTAAGAAATGGGAGGTTAGTTGGAAATGCAGAGGAATGAGGATATCATATTCTGAAAGAGAGACAACTTGCCTGTTTTCTGAAGCACTCAAAGTAGACCAAGGAGAATTAGAAAGCAGAAAAAAATTTCAGGCAGACCTACCTGAGATTCTGAATATCATATCTATCTTATTACTCAATATGTATATAGGATGTGCCTGATAAGATCCGGTGTGATCATAGTTCAGGGTAAAGCCTATCAGTCAGTGATCCACATCCCTTAGCTTCCGTGTAAAGGTAAATGAAAGGCAAATATTTTGTTATGTTGCAATTAGTTCAATCCAAGCACCTGATAGCAAGTATCATGTTTTATTTTGATATATACAGATTCAAACTCATATTTACCACTCACCAGCTAAATGACTTTGGTAAGTTACTTAACTTTACTAATCTTAGTGTTCTTCATTTTTAAAGCGATAAGGATACACTTCTGAAAATTGAGTGGCATAACATACAAAAGAGCACATAGTACAGTATGTGGCCGTGATAGATGGTAAACAAATGACATTCCCTTATCTCATTCCAACCGAAAAGCTAACATATTATAGAGTGGACATTTCCCAAAACCCTTACAGAACCTCTCTCTCCTATAATCTCATTTCTTACAAGATGATTTTCTAGGCAAAGCAGAGAACAGTAGATAACCTTACATATGTCCTCACTGGATGCCACAGCTGCACAGACACAGAGGTGACATAAAATATGCCACTCCCAGAAACTTCTTGCTGCTGACAGTTAATGAAAATGGCCCTAGACTTGAAGGTAAATTGTGGCATCAGAGACTTTTCTTGGTATTGCTTTTCCCCTTTATTGCCAACCTCCCTCTACTTCTAAACACTTGGGAGTCATCTGTTCCTCTTCCTATTTTATTCTTGAACCACCTTTATTCTTTTGGTTCCAGAATGAAACTCTGAGTAGAACATTACATGGGTCCTCTGACTTGAAAGACTTCTAGAGTTGGAGCTAGAATTGATAAATCAAAATTGTGCCTCAAGTAACTCAGATTCTCTGAATATGGGAAGCTCCACACCAAGAAAGTACACTACCAACATATTTCACCTTATTAGACATCCTGCTCCTACTTTAATCACTGAACACATGCCCATGTAATCAGAAACTAAATTTCCTTTAAAGGGAGAAAATAATGAATCCCTGTACATTTAAGAAAAACCGATATCATTAGGTTTGATTAGAAACTTCAAACATTTAAGTTAATACCATATCTATAAAAACAATGTTTAAAGCATACTTTTTGAAAAAGAAATAAAAATAATTGACTGCTAGAATTTTTTCATGAGCTAAATAAAAGTTTAGATCTAAACTGATGTCAGTCGCTTGAAAGACAGGCAGAATGCACTACGAGAGAGAGAGCGAGAGAGAGAGAGAGAGAGAGAGATGAGTAGTAAAACAAGAGAGAAAAGAGACAAGGCAGGCGGCAGTCTTTGAGGTTGCGACATTCATCTTATAGGATTTCCATAGAAGTATAATAGAGATTATGGAGGAGATAGTTTTTTAAGTAGAAGAGAGATAACATATCCCCAATGAGAAAATTAAGAGGGCTGCAAATAAAAAGGAGACCACTGAGTACTGAGCAGGAAGAATAAAAGTAAAAATGTGGTCATATTTCCAAAGCCAAATTTAAAAAGCTACATGAAGAAAAAGAGTTTGAATCCAAATAAATGAATATCAGATTAATCTAAGATATTTCAGTAGTTAAAGTAGAAGACTGAAGATAATAGTACAAGGTCTTCAAAAATCTTGATCCCATACTCCGGAAAATAATATGTAAGTAGTAGACAAAGATGAAGATATTCTATAATTTTATAACATCCAGTTCACCAACTGAAGGACCTTTCTGAAACTAAATTGCTGTAGCAAAATGAAATATTCTAGAAAAATGGAAAAAAATATTTCCATATTGCAGAATATGTAGGATCTACACAACATTGTTGAGCAAATTTGTCATCATTATACTTATAAAAAATATACTTGAAGCATTATTCACCAATTGTTAGCAATTAGAACTATTTATTTCAGCAAAAAATAAGGTAGGTGAAAGAGAAAGCAGGCTGAGATTCTTGTTTTATTTGAATGTGGCTATAGGTACTAAGTAATTCCAGATGTTGGTAAAAATTAAAACTTTTTAAAGTTTAAGTAAAATGTTAAGAACTTTTACTACCAGAGCATAAATAGGATGAATACATTATGAACAAATACAAATAAATAAATATAGCAAAGGACATTCCATTAACCCAGTAACGTTGGGGAGGGCAACAAAATTTAATGGAAGCAGAGCAAGTTAAAAAGAAAAAAAATAGAAACTATGCAAAAGAAGTACCAATAGTAATTCTAAAAATATCAGTGACTTTAAAAATGTCAGTGACTTTTAAAATGTCCCTATTAAAAGATATAAATTCTCAATTTGGGAAAGGGAAAACAGAGAAAAGAAAAATCACCTGTCTATCTAGGTTCTGCTTGCAAGAAGTGTACCTAAGAAACACATACATGTACACATATGCATGACACACACCCCTACATACACACACCCATACACCTACATACAAGTGATATGCTTACCAGTTGATATTTGATAAACTTCTTTACTAGAAATGTATAGCTAATATCCTATTTTGCAACCCATATCTTTTGTCCATTTTTTCTACAGATAGAGAAAGTAATTGATTTAGAATGCATGAAAATTCACAGAAAAAAGTCAATTGCCAACAGATAGATTAAAAAGGTCAATCTTATGAGTAACCACAGAAATATAAATGTAGTGAAATCTTTTATTATCAATAAGTGAAACAGAAAGAGAGAGAGAGATAGCTAGGGAAGGAGAAAGAGGACAAAGAAAAAGGAAAGAAACATGGAAGGATAGAAGAAAGAAAGGAAGAAAGGAGGATTGGAAGAAAGGTAAGGAAGGGAGCAAGGGAGGTTGAGAAGAAAAGACTGATCATACGCATTCCAGATTTTGCTTTCCAAGTCTCAAGATGAAAGAAATACTAGAAAAAAGAAAAATATCATTCTTATCTCGATTAACCCTCTTTTTCCTTGCATTTTCCTTCTTGGATTTCCATGACAACAGCCTCTACTGGTTTGTATCCTTCCTTTCTCCCTACCTGATCTCATGGGGCACTTGTTTATTTGCTGTCCCTTAAAAATCAGTATTTCCAGTATTCCAACTAGACTTCTTTCTTGTCACATTGTCTTTCCAAATAATCTAACTCATTCCTATGCTTTCAGCAACTGACAACTCACACATATTTATTTCCAGCCTACCCCTTACTAAAGAAATTCCAGGTTTTCCATCCAAAGGTCCACACATAAATTTCTGAGAGGGATTCTAAAACTCATTATGTCCAAAAGTGAAAATATCTTTTAACATATTTATCACTTGAACCTCACAATAAACCCTTATTAGAGACATTTATAAAAATAAATGATAAAATATGTATATTTAGAGGGCATAAAATAATTTCAAAATTATTTCACTCTTTTAGTGGCATTTGTTATTTAGCATATTTATATTGATAAAATAAATTTCCAAATCAGATAGATATTAATTAAAAGAACTAATACTGTCTCTCAACTCTAGAATATTTTATCATTTTATACAGTGCAATAAGCTAATAAATGTAGCAGTAAAAACAGTCCTTGATACACAAGTATTGCTTTTTAGTGCCATAAAAATGTACTTTCGGGAGAGTAGCACATTATAGTTTAAGTGAAGCTCTTCATTAGATAGTATGAGAAAATGAGGCATGAAAGGAAGATGGCAAAGCCTCCTTAATAGTTCCTGTGCAGATAATGTAGGCCAAAGACAATCAATAGCCATGGCTCATTTATTTTATGTCCTTGAGCACTTAGAGGCAAAATGTTAGTGTTTGCTATTCTGTTGGCTTTCTTTGTTCTGCATCAGTAATGAAAAAATAAATTTGCATATTAAGATTAAAATTTCTCAAATTTGGCTCAAAAAACAGGCTTTTATTGTTAAACAATATGGAAAGAAACACCTTCTGTATTACTGTGTCTATTAAAGTCATTCCTAAGCAGCTCCAATGATAAATTTAGTTAGTCTCCAGAATGAGCTAAATATCAATACAAAAGTTCATAAATGTATTACAAAAATACATTAAAAGTACATAAAAATGAAGAATTCCATAAAATACCTGATTTAAGATATGTCATTATGATTGATGAAGGCAGTTCTGAAATCAACATATTGCAGAGCATATGGTTTTTGAAAAGCCTACTGATGGTTTTTCTACCCAGAACACACCTTTAGGTATCATGTATGTTGACCCACCAGGCAACACCTCTAAGATAAGGGCAGATTGGAATGCATTCTATGTCTATATAAAATCAAAAGGCTTCTTTCATGATCACTGTCCTATTTATGGGAGCAGAGTTTGTAGAAGAAAATCTTCGGTAAGTAAATGTGTGATTTTTTAAAAAAAAAATTAGTTTTTCATAAAGAGTAAAATTGAAATGTCAAATAAAGTGGATTAATATTTGTTTTCAGCCGGGCTCGGTGGGAAGCTGAGGTGAGTGGATTGCCTGAGACCGCGGGTTCGGGCAGCGACATCTCATCTCTACAATAAATCAAAAAATCAGCCGGGTGGGGTAGCACATGCCTACAATTCTGGCTACTCGGAAGGCTGAGGCGGAAGGATCGCCGGAGCCCAGCAGGGGAGGCCTCGGTAGCCGGGAGCGCCCACTGCACTCCAGTCTGGACGACCGAGTGAGACTCCAACTCAAAAAAAAAAAAAAATTGTTTTCTATAAGATAATTGAATGTTAGACATTATGCTTTGAACTCAGGGATCATTTGGTATAAACTAAAAATAGATTAGGAATCTCTACTGGGAGAACTCTACCTACTACACTTTCTGTAGGTGTGGGCCAAAATGGCAGTGGTGAGCAGGCGGCATTAGTGGAAACACTGTAATGACAGTGTTGCAGGCGTTTTGAGCTCCACTGTCAGTTTAAACCAGCAGCCTCGAATTCTTGTCCCACGGCCAGGAAAATTAAGGAACGCTGACACCAAAAAGATGAGTGAAGGAAGGAGTTTATGAAGCAACAAAGTTCTCCAGAAACAGAGAGGGGCCCAAAATGGGCTATCCGCTGTTGGGGGGGGGTGGGTTTTTTTGATGATTTTTATCTTATCTTTTCTGGAGACATTTCTCATTTACATCTCTGCTACCCTTTACCTCCTGAGACCCAATCATTACTGCACATGTGGATCCTTGACCAAAGTTACTCCATCTTGAATATTACCTATAAGTGCCACAGAAAAGCCCACCTAGGGGTGGTGTAAAAACCGCAATGCAAACGATATGTTAATAATATTATAATAAGCCAAGATCAAGATAGGACATCTAGTTAAGCTACTGTGCCTGCATCTAAGCAGCAAAAAGTCCCTTCTAGCTAAACATCCTGGATTGATAGGATGTTCTTAACAACACTGGTCACACTTTCAACCCACAATTATATAATAGGGGCTGTCCAGGGGCGTTCCCTCAGGTGTTAAGTCTTCTCCAGACCCTTCCTCTCTGTTTGCCTAACCAACTTTTGACCATCTCCTCTCTCAACAGTAGAAGGGCAGGGAAAAAAGAGGAGGAAGAACAACTAATAAAAATGAAAAACAGAAAGTTTGACCAATAAATAAGGTGTTAGGAAAAAGAGAAAGAAAAAGTGATTGGGTATGAGCATAAATAGAAAGGTTCTCCTGAAATTTACTGGAAACTGCTCTGTCTACTCTCCAAACTCCAAAACTGAAGAACAGAATAAGGCTCCATACAATAGAAACACCATCATTAAATGTCAGATCAATAGTGCATATGGTACAGCTGTGCATTCTGATTTGAACAACTATAACTCAAAACATATTTTTTTGAAAAATGCTTATTTTCTTAATGCCTCAGCTTCAAAAGGCTAAGGAAAACCTTCTGAATAAAATAATGCCAAAAGCCTTTCTCCATCGTGTCTATATTTTCCCACGTACTTGTATATTTAGTCTGTGTAGTATTGTTTATCATTTAAAACATTGTGTTAGATTTCTATTTAGCCTTCTCTTTTCCACTAGAATTTTTAATTTAGATATACTTATGTTCAAAAATATAGTAACATAAGCAGCAAAATGCAGCTTGTCATGGTATATAAGACACAGTGTGGCATATTTCACAAGGGGCCTACTTCAAAAAACGTGTAGAAGTAACCAGTGCATACATAAAGCTTCTAAATTGGGAAGATAAAAACTAAGCCCCTACTGTGCCATGTTTACGTTGGCACAGTTCTAATGTAGTTGTTTGAAAAGTCTTCTTTCATCTGTTTCTAGTCTCACTTTTCTTTTACTGCTAGATATTTTCACTACATCTACTTAAAAAAATGCATTTATCTTAATTATTAAAATAAATAAAATATAAATAATTTTCACATATGTATTATAAACCTAATACATGCCAGATACTAAAAATAGTCATGGTAGGAAAAAAATGTCATTATCAGTGCCCTAAATCATTTAGTAGTTAGCTGAAAAATAAAACATAGAAATGAGAAAGAAATACAGAGTAGGGTGCACTTTTAGGTAAACCTAGTGCGATTTAAGCTCACTTGGAATCAGAAAGGCTTCACAGAAGAGTCAAGTCAGTAACTTGGTTTGAAAAGAGGATGCAGAGAATCATTCTAAGACGGGAAATGGCATTAGCATAGTATGACAATGAAGATAACAAAATGATTAGAATGAAGGGATCAAGCAAGGGAAGGGTGAAATCAAATTATTTTACTCAGTGTGAGCCAATTGAAGAGGGGCTTTGAATGCCATTGGGAAAAAATAGGCTTAGTGATAGAAGCAGCAAAAGTAAATCACTATATTGGTTAAAAACTAAGCAACTATAATTATTTGGTCAGACATATTGTACAAAACTGATGTTTAAGAAAGATTACTAGGAACTCCGTCTAGAAAGTATTAGCTAAGGGGAAAAATATGAGACATTTTTCACAGGACAGAGGAGACTCTAAAACACAGGAGTGACTTTCAGGTAGGGCCAAAGACAAGAAAAAAATAAACACAATGACTTGCACTTCATTGGTGACATTTAAGGGTTTAGGCAAATAGAGGTGAATAAAGCCATAAGTAAATTTGCTAGATACTGTTTATAACATTTTCTAGGTTTTGGTAATATGAAAATGAATGTCTGTTTAGTTATATTCTTAATTTTTGACCAATGAGACATTGAATTGGAAGGTCTTTTATTATAAGCCAATTCATATCTTTTTAAAGAACAGGTCAAGTGCTAATTATAAAGTATAAATGAATATTCACTAGAAATGGAGTGTTTTTTGTTGCCCAGAATTTGGAAAAGGTAAACATTGTATTTATCTTTTTTTTTGACCCTAAGACTAACAACGGCTACATTTATCAATTAATACATAACCTGCCTTTGTGAACCCTAATTCTGAGCCTAATATTAGGGAAAATTAGCCTAATCTAATTTTCAAATTTTTCTTAAATATATCAACACATTGTTATTTCTATCTCATTTGCTCGTGCATTAGGTATCACATATCTATTAATGATCTCTGTATTTTCCACTTGGTTTTCTTCAGAATAGTAACAAGCAAGAGACAGGTTTCTCTGGGGGCAGAGGGAATCATTGTTGCAAGTAACCACCATCCAAACTCGCTTATGACTTCAAATAAATAGTGTTCCTCCTATCTTCTAACTGAAACAGAATTATTCCTATGCAAGAGTATTTCTGCTGTTAATTGTTGTTTCCTCTTGGATCTCTAGGTGCAGAACTCAGCTTCAGAAGTTGTACTAACCAATGGAAAAACATACTTCCTGTCATTAATGATTACAATAAAATATGAGTAGCAATATACATATTTCAAAGTGTTTACCTATATGATATGGTTTATATTTGATCTTCAGAGCAATACTCCATCTTAATTATCATTTTGCATTTTACACTCAAGAGAACTAAGACTAGTTTGAACTTGGGCTCCAATTTAAATAACAAGGCTACCTTAGGCAAGCCATAACTTGGAGGCTCAATTTCTTCATTGCAAGATGTGAATATTATACTATATTCAACCATCTTCAATTACAAGAATAAGTTTCAATGAATTATTAATGGAGCAACATTCTGATTATGAAGACGACCTTCTTTAAGTTTTAATTGAAAGCTTATCAGATCAAAATTATATATATTCTGGATGCCTTTCTCTCTTCATTTTAAACAAATATTCACTCATTTATACCACACATAAAAAGTATTCGCTCACACAACTAGCTATAAAATGGTTTGTTCTCAGGGACCATAATTATTGCCAATATGTTTAGACTATATGGAAAGTACTGAGTATAAGAAGAATTGCTATGTTGGTCACTTACAAAGATATTCTGCCAGGGAAACCAACTCTAACAGATTCATTAAATCGTCTCCTCTAGAGTCACTGGGCAATTTGTTTCATTACATTTTATTTATTTTCCTGTACTACTATAAGACTCAAAAGAGCTGGAAAGAGAAGGATCAGCTTTGCGTAATGAAAGTTCTCAAAATCTGAAATTAAACAATTAAACAAACATGGTCTGAATCTTGTTTCCACATTTATTAGTTGAAAATCTTGAGCATCAAGGTCGAGACAGGAAGCAAAGCTGCATACCTTATGGAAAATTCCAAAGGAGATTCCCCATAGATGACACTTCCAGCTGATTTAGGCTTTTTATCTTGGATAGCTCAGCAGACCTCAGAAATAGACCTCACTTCATTTTGGAGGACTGTGTGTGTGTGTGTGTGTGTGTGTGTGTGTGTGTGTGTGTGTGTGTGTGTGTGTGTGTGTGTGCGCGCGCGCGCACCTGTATAAATAGCTTGACTTTCTTTGCAGTAAAGAATTATCCTTTTCTATGCAAGAGTCTTCTGTATCTATGTCATATCCTTCATGAGACAAGAGAGTAGGATGTATTCTCCAGTCACTTGTAAGAAACCCCTATATCAATGAAAACTGAAGTGGTTATGAAGAACCCAACATCTTCATCCTCTATGCATTCATACTGCTTTACATATTTAATAGACATCTTAGACTTACGAGTGCAAAACTAAATTCCTGATCTTTCCCTTCTTCAAAAATAAAATTTAACAGTATTGACAGCAAAAGATGTCCAAGACATTGTAATAAAGAAAAAGTCAAATCTCAGGACCAAGTACAAGGTGTGACTCAAGTTCTGTTAAAAGAATACATCCTTGAGTCGGGCATGGTAGCGCATGCCTGTAATTCTGCCTACTTGGAAGGCTGAGGCGGAAGGATTGCCGGAGCCCAGCAGGTCGAGGCTACAGTGGCCAGGAGTGCCCACTGCACTCCAGTCTGGGTGACAGAGTGAGACTCCAACTCAAAAAAAAAAAAAAAAAGAATACATTCAAGTACAAATATCCAATTTTATAAATTGGCATTTGTTTAAGAAACATCTGAAATAATATATATTTAAGTATTAACAGTGTCCATCTCCAGAATGAGAGAGTGCAAAAGCATTTAATGTACTATATAATATGAGACTGTGTTATTAAAATGTTTATAATGAGTCTCTAACACTGTTATAATCAGGACAAATAATTGCAAAACTAGCACAAGTAGGTTTGATTTTTTGTTCTAAAGGATTTCAAAAGGTATTATATTTGGTGACTTAGAGCAAAGGTAGAATGACAGTGAAGGGTTCCTTGTAAAGCCAATCATATATTTTGTCATGTTTGGGAAGAAAAATAACAGGTATTAAAAATAAGTCTTTTCTTAGTTGGTGGATTAAATGTACATGGGGTAATCTGGGCTCATTCCAATTCCTATAAATGATTTGGAATTTATAAAAGTACACTTGCCTCTCTTAAAGCACTAGTTTATAACTCTAAATAGTATTTACATGAAACTATCAATACACATATTTCTTCTCCTGTTACTTTAGTCTCTTGCTTTGCCCATTTGTTAAAGTTCCAAGAATTCCATTACATTCATTTGTATGCCAGCAGATTACAGCTTTAATATATCATTGCTGACATCAGAAAGGAGTATTTATTAAGTGTTCATTTGCATGTGCTATTCTACAGGGCTCAATAGTTGAGTAATCTTTTACTCAGATGACTTGTAACAGCACTTTAAGATGTCACCTTCAGGCATGCACTAAATACTAAAGGAAATTGTAGAACTGAAGCTTCTCCTACCTTCCTATTGTTTTTATTTTTTTTTGCTCACCTTCTCTCTTTTTGTCTATTTGTTCTTTTGGGGTTTTTTTTTTTGTTGTTGTTGTTGTTGTTGTTGTTGTTAATAAAATGTTTAAAATTTGGTCCTTATGTGGAATTATTTTCCTTGTTTTTTGTGCTTATATAGCCTTGAGTTAGTTTTTATTAACTCTCAATTTTTTCTGGATTCCAGAATACCTCCTATCATTTATTTGACTAGTAAGTAGACAGTTGGTTATTTGAGTTCTTTCTTGAAGAGAGAGAAAAATTATTTGTAAGACATTCTATGCCTTTCTGTTCTTATTTAATATAGAAAACCCTGTTTGTGGAGTCGAGTGATCATAAGACTTATCAGACAGAAAAAAGGATTTCTAACTTTGCTGACTTACCACATATATGCCCTTTGGGTTAGTTTCTTACCTAACTTGAGCATAGACATCATCCCCAGCATGAAAATAACTTGATGGAGTTGCTCTGTGAGGTACATGAAATAGTGTGCCAAGAATCTAGCAGAGTCTAACACATTATACTTGTACTTTCCCCAACTTAGAACTCATTCGCTTTTGTGTAAATCAGCCTCACTCTGCCTTATTTATATACTTATTTATCTGAGTCAGGCTATCACTCTGTCAACAAGCTGGAGTGCAGTGGCATGATCACAACAACCACAGTTTATGGCAGCCTCAATTTCCTGGGCTCAGGTGATCCTTCTACCTCAGAATCCTGAGTAGCTGGGACTATAGGCATGCCACCTTGCCCTGCTTTTTAAAATTATATTTTAATTTGGTAGTAGAGGGTTCAAGCAATCTACCTGCCTCAGCTCCCAAAATGCTGGGATAATAGGCATGGCCATGACACTAGGCACCATATTTATTTATTTTCTTTATTTTAAAGATGTGGGGTACAATTCAGGGTTATGTATACAAATGCTTGTTATGCAGGTACCCGTGTTCATGAGGTGTGCCCCTCCCTCCCCTGGCAGTTTCCCACTACTGCTAATCCCTTTCTCATAGTATTATAATAACTGTTCAAAGTCTGCTTAAGAGTGAGAACATATGGTACTCTGCTCTTTATTTCTATGATAGATCACTGAGTATGATAAACTCTAAATCTATCCAAGTTGCTGTGAAGTCCATATGTTTGCCCTTCTTTATGGCTGCACAATATTCCATTGTGGATATGTACTTTTTTTTATACAGTCCAGCTTCAATGGGCAGCATGGTTGGTTCCGTGTTTTTGCTATTGTGAACAGAGCTGCAACAAACATACGTGTGCAGGTATCTTTTTTGTAGAATGAGTTGTGTTCCTCTGGGTATATTTTCAGTATGGGAATTGCTGGGTCATATGGAAGGTCAATTTTTAGTTCTTTCAGAAATCACCACACTGTCTTACAACAAGGTTGCACTAGCTTGCATTCCCACCAGCAGTGTAGAAGTCTTCCTTTTTCTGTGCATCCTTGCCAGTATCTGTTTTTTCTTTTATTAATGATGGCCATTCTTATTGGGGTTAGGTGGTATTTCAATGTGGTTTTGATTTGCATTTATTTGATGATGAGTGAGACCAAGAACTTTTTCATGTGTCTGTTGGCTGCCTGTATACCTTCTTTTTAGAAGTGTCTATTCATATCTTTTGCCCACTTTTTTTTTTTTTTTTTGAGTCGGAGTCTCACTCTGTCGCCCAGACTGGAGTGCAGTGGCCGCTCCCGGCCACCGCAGCCTCTGCCTGCTGGGCTCCGGCGATCCTTCTGCATCAGCCTTCTGAGTAGCCGGAATTACAGGCATGCGCCACCACGCCCGGCTGATTTTTTGATTTATTGTAGAGATGAGGTCTCGCTGCCCAGGCGGGTCTCGAACTCGCGGGCTCAGGCAATCCACTCACCTCAGCCTCCCAAAGGCGCGGGATTACAGACTGAGCCACCGAGCCCGGCATATTTTGCCCACTTTTTAATGGGGTTGTTTGTTTTGTTTCTTTCAGTGTATTTGAGTTCCTTGTAGATCTAGATATTAGGGCTTTGTCAGATATACTGTTGGCTAATATTTTTTCCCATTCTGTGTGCTGTTTCACCATTCTCTTGATGGTTTAGCAAAAGAAACAAAGCAGGAGGTATCACACTTCCAGACTTCAAACTTTACTATAAGGCTACAATAATCAAAAAAGCCTGGTAATGGTGCAAGAACAGGCATACGAACCAATGGAACAGGATAGAGATCCTGGAGGCAAAGCCTCAAATTCTCAACCAACTCATCTTTGACAAAGCTTCCAAAAATTACCACTGGGGAGAGGAAAGCCTATTCAGTAAATGGTGCTGGGAAGACCGGCTGATCACATGTGGAAGATTGAAACAGGACCCCTACCTATCACCATATACAAAAATTAACTCTAAATCGATCAAAGACCTAAACGTAAAACCTCGAACTATAAGAATCTTAGAAAATACAGGAGACACCCTTATGGAAATTGGAACTGGGAACCAATTCTTGATCAAAATCCCAAGTGCCCATACCATAAGAGTTAAGATAGACAAGTGGGACTTCATCAAACGGACAAGCTTTTGCAAAGCAAAAGAAATCTATTCATTTTTTAACCTAAGTCTCTTTCTTGCTCCTCTATGAATGAGATTCCATTTAAAGATAAATCCTTAAAACTTTAGTCTAGCTTAATTTCTCCTGATTGTACTTCCAGCAGGCTATTACTTCTGAAACTGAGGTTTTAATATAACATCAAAGGGATTACAATTCAGTCATTCTACTACAATCTTTATGGCATAATATTAAATTAATACTACAATACTTCCTGTAAGCGTGCTGCTTTTTGATTGAAGTTTTGACTATTTACCATCTTTTAAACCACCTCCTAAAATATTTTCCTGTCTGGATATTTTTCAAGTCAATGGTTTACAATCATTGTCACCACTGAGGATGCTTATGAGAAAACATTATATGTGTGGTTACGGATTCAATCATGTTCCTACTTAAATTCATATGTTAAAGCCCTAACCTCCAAAGTGACTGTATTTAGACACAGGGCTTTCATGGAGGTAATAAAGGCTAAATGAGGTTACAAATTGGCATCTTCACCAAAGAAGCAAGAAGATAGCTTTTACTAGTCAGGAAGAGAGGCCTCACCAGAAACTAACCTTGATGGCACTTTGATCTTAGACTTCTAGCCTCCAGAACTGTGAGAAAATAAACTTGTTTAAGTTGTACAATCTGTGGTATTTTGCTATGGTAGACTTAGCACACTATTACGTGCATAGTCTATATTTTGATTATTTTGATGTTTTAACAAAAACTTAAATATTTTTAAAGAAAAATTAAAACAAATAGCACCATAGGCATAACACTATTATTGCCATAACTCATAATTATAACTAGTATTAATGCAGTGTCAGCTGCTCAGCCTGCACTGTGATAGAAGACCTGTGTCCTCAGGCAGCCTGCAGTCCTATATTTTTAAATATTCAGATTTAGATTATGGCTTGCAAATATGAAAAAGCTCAATATATTTGTGGAAAGCGAGACATTTATTACTGACAAAAATCACTGCAGTAATTCCTTAAACATGTCTATCAATATAGAGTTGACCCTAGAACATCACAGGGGTTGCAGGTGCCTATCCCCACGCAGTTGAAAACCTGCATATAACTTTAGACTCCCCCCAAGTGTAACTACGAATAACTTAGTGTTGACCGAAAGTCTTACTGGTAATATGTACAGTTGATTAACACATAATGAGCATGCCATATGATTTATATACTGTATTCTTATAATAAAGTAGGGAAAATAAATTGAAGCAAGTATACACATGCACAAATATAACTCTTGGAAAATATTCCAGTTTTAATCCCCACATGCAAACTTTGGCAAGCAAAAGTTGGCCGATTTGGGTAATCTCACTTTTTCCATCAATCAATCAGTCAATCAATCAATGCAATTTGTATTTATACACTCACTGCTATGGGTCGACTGCAGCTTTAATTATTGCAGAGTCTAAATTTCAGGCTCAAAATGAATAGTCTTTTAAATAGCATGGACTCAGCATGGTGCCTAAAATCTATTGTGTTTTCTATAACTATGGCACAGCATATAATTTTTCTGGGTGCAGATATAAATTCTTGGTTTCTAGATCAGTGTGCAATCTCGCTATGTTTAAGTCCATTAAAAGAATACAAATATAGAAAATGCATTTTTCCAATACATAACTTGCATTTTTTTCTGAATATAATCATTTGAGAAAGTCTCCTCATATCAGTTTTATTGCCACTTGAGTTCTACTATTAGATATTTTGTCAAAAATAAATTATTAAAATATTTGGACATTGTTAAAAAAAATGCTGATGATTCTACTTTGGTCAAGTTTTCTTTGTAAATAATACAGATAACTTTCCTACAAAATTAATATGATAACAGTTACTTTTATTCTTTATGCATATTTTCTTTATATTATTAGTTAATGGATAACCAACAAAGTACTTTAGAGAAAAATTAGAGATTGATAAAATAAACAATCTTATTATAAAAGGACATAATGCCTTTGTAAATGTATGTATAGTAAAATTGATATGGCATTATTCATTTTACTGTGCTTTGCAGATATTGCATTTTTACAAATTGAAGGTTTGTGGTAACTCCACATCAAGCAAGTAAATCTATCAGTGCCATTTTTCCAACAACATGTGTGTACTTCCAGCTTGTGTGTCACATTTTGGCGATTCTCATAATATTCCAAACCTTTTCATTATGATTATATATGTAATGAATATTTTTGATCAGTGATCTTTGATATTGCTATTGCAATTATTTTGGGGCTCCATGAACTGGGCTCATATAAGACTGAACTTAATAGACTAGTGGGTGTGTTCTGATTGCTCCACCACCCCACCAGTTCCTCATCTCTCTCCCTGTCCTATGATCTCCCCCTTCTCTGAGACATAATGACATTGAAATCAGGCCAATTAATAACCTTACAATGACCTCTAAGTGTTCAAGTGAAAGAAAGTATCATACCTCTCTCACTTTAAATCAATAGCTAGAAATAATTAAGCTTAAGGAGGAAGGTACATCAAAAGCTAAGATAGGCTGAAAGCTAGGCATCTTGCATCAATTAGCTAGTCAAATTGTGGAAAATTTCTTAAAGAAAACTAAAAGTACTACTCAAGTGAACACATGAATATTAAAGTGAAACAGGCTTGTTGTTGAGAAAGTTTTAGTGGTCTAGATAGAAGAACAAAGTAGTTACAACATTCTTTCAAGCTAAAGCTTAATCGAAAGTAAGAACCTAATTGTCTTCAATTCTATGAAGGCTGAGGGAGGTGAGGATGCTGCAGAAGAAAAGTTTGAAGCTAGTAGATGATGATTCATGAAGTTTATGGAAATAAGCTGTCTACCTAATGAAAAGGACAAAATGAAGCAGTAAGCTATAGCAAGTTACCAAGTATGTTGAAGATATTTGAAGAAAGTAGCTACACTAAACAACATATTTTCTATGAAGGCAAAACAATCTTCTACCGGAAGAAGATGCCATGTAGGGTTTTTGCAGTTAGAGAGCAGAAGTCAATGCCGAAATCTTCAAAAGACAAGCTCTTGTTAGTGGCTAATACAATACGTGATTTTAAGTGGAAGCCAAGGCTTATTTGCCATAATGAAAATCCTAGGGTCTCAAAAATGATGCTAAATCTACCTTGATTGTGCTCTACAAATGGAACAGCAAAGCCTGGATGATAGCACATCTGTTGATTCCAACCTTCATGGATGACTTAGAGGGGTTTAATACATCAGTGGAGGAAGTTCTTGCAGATATGGTAGGAATAGAACTAAAATTGGAAGTGAATCCTGCAGATGTGACTGAGTGGCTGCAATCTCACGATAAAACTTGAATAGAGGAGGAATTGCTTCTTGTGCATGAACAAAGATGGTGTTTTCTTAAGATGGAATTTGCTTCTGTGAAGGTGTTGCAGACATTTTGAAATAACAACAAAGGACTTAGAATATTATACAAACTTAGTTGATAAAGCAGGAAAATAATTTGAGAAAATGGACTCCATTTTAAAGAAGTTCTACTATGGGTAAAATGCTATCAAACAGCATCTCATGCTTCAGAAAGAAATTTTGTGAAAGAGTCAATCAATAAAGAAAACTTTATTTTTGTCTTATTATAACAAATTTCCACAGCCACCCTTGACTTTAGTCAGCACCACCATGATCAAGCAGCAGCCATGAACACTGAGGCAAGACTCTCCACCACAAAAAGCCTATAACTCTCTGAAGGTACAGATGATCATTTGCATTTTTAGCAATATAGTATTTTTGTTTAAAGTATATACATTGTTTATTTTAGACATAATGTTATTGCATATTTAATAGACTATAGTATAGTATATGACTAATTTTTGTATGCACTGGAAGACCAAACATTTGTGTAACTTGCTTTATTGCATTGGTGTGGAACTAATTCCACATTATCTCTGAGGTATGACTGCATATATATATATATATATTTTTTTTTTGAGTTGGAGCCTCACTCTGTCGCCCAGACTGGAGTGCAGTGGCCACTTCCGGCCACCGTAACCTTGACCTGCTGGGCTCCGGCGATCCTTCCGCCTCAGCCTTCCAAGTAGCCAGAATTACAGGCATGCACTACCACGCCCGGCTGGGTTTTTGATTTATTGTAGAGATGAGGTCTCGCTGCCCAGGCGGGTCTCGAACCCGCGGGCTCAGGCAATCCACTCACCTCAGCCTCCCAAAGGCGCGGGATTACAGCCTGAGCTACCGAGCCCGGCTTTGACTGTATATTTAATCCCTCCCCTCAAAAGTCAGGGGAACTTCTGATGTAGGTATAATCATTGCAGAATAATTTTGGCATACTTTAGTGTCTTCACAGAGAAGAGACTAGAAACTAGGTTCAAGTTTAACTCACAATTTTTAGAAATAAGAAAGATGCAATACAACTTCACTGTTGACTAAGCCAGTCTTTGGTAGTGATAGAGTCACAGTTGGTTATTAAGAGACAAGTCCTTAGTGTGCATCCCCTATGGCATCACTCTAGTCAGGGGAACCTGGAAAGTTAAATTCTGCAAGCTACTTCACCAAGGCTAAAGAGGTAATGATAACAGTAACTACTTCATAGAAATAAAGTAAGAATTAAAGGAATACAATGTGTAGAAACCATGGAGGACAATATCTGACATTCTTATCATCAACATTTTATTCCTATGTTATTGACACTGTTGTTGTTGTTACTGTTATTGAAAACACTATTTCCCAAGAAATAATATCTCAAGTTTAAATGTCTCCTTAGTGAAGTATAGAGCTGGGATCAGATGAGTCATGGATATACTCTCTCTCTGTCAGACTCTGGGAGATATTTGAAAACATTTAAAACAGTAAGGCTTGTCCCTAGGTCATTTTTTTTCCTTCTCAAATTTTAGTCATAATGCCTACTCAGAGTAATTTCAAAGTAATGTAAGCTGTTAGGGACATACATTGCCAGCCATGATCTACAGCAATATCTACAACTTGATTTTCAGGGTGTTGAAACAACTTGGCAACATCACTTAGGGCCTTCATGCTTGGTAGGCAGAGTAACTACCTCAATTTTTCAAGGTGATTAAGCTGATTAAGTAAGAACACTGCGATTCTTCATTCATTCATCTTCAGTTAACCAGATGGAAAGGTTTTTCCTACAGACAGATCAGTCTAAGTGGTGTGACTTCATTCTCTTTTCTTTTTTCCTCTTCTATCCCTGCCATAGCCACACCCCTTCTAAGAGAGGCAGATCGATTGTCAATATAACATTAATTCAAAGACTGTCATTTCAGAGTTGTGAGGATCCTATTCTCTTTTTAATTGAAAACATTTAACAGACTTTCTAGGATATAAATGCCAGAGCACTAACCTCTGAATGCCATTTAATCACTCCTTTCAATCAACTCACATGTTTATTTATGAGAATGTCTGTATCTGCTAAGAGTTGAATTAAAAGGATTGGAGGGGAGGAAGACACTATTAAGAAAACCCCAGAATATAGTGCTACCTGAAACATTTATGAACATCTATTGCAAACACTCTTAAAATCTGGTAAATTGCATTTTAATTATTTTGTAAATGTACTGAAATTAAAGAGCATTTGGAAAGTAGTCATCTAGAGTTGAGGAGGTACAAATTAATCACAGAGTTACATTGAATATTCAAAAATTCAGAAATCCTTAATGGAGCAATAATAATCTTCAAGCAACATTAGAACTTCCTGGCACATGCTCGGGGCTGGTTAGAGCATATTTTCGCACTGCGGAAATGTTTACTCTACCCAGCAGCCTATTTTCCCCAATAGAACCACAATGAAAATTCAAACACAATAAATCATTCCCAAGGTACAGAGATTCAAATGCCACAAGTGCTTTGATTCACTCTGCTTCAGGGGTGGAATTTATAAATTGAAGAACTTTTAAATGTGTTCGAACATAGCACTGTGGAAATGAGAAAAGCAAAGCCAATTGGGTTCCGGGATCTTATTTGTGTGTCGCTCTACATCACCCTTGGCAGTGAGTCACTGGCATAACTGATAGGGTCCCAAAGTGTGATGTATGAGGCAGAGAGTCATTTCAACTCCACAGCCAGCAGGAGGGCCTCAGCGGGATTCTGACTTGCAAAAGACCTCAGAGGTAGCCATGACCACCACCCTATTTTAAAAGTGTGAAAAAGAATCTGAGAGATGAAGTGAATCCATTCTGGTTTTCCAACAGTTAAACCAAGAAGAAAACACAGGTTTCCCGATTTGCGGCCCAGATTCCATTCCACCATTCAACAAAATAGGTAAAGAACCACTTCTTATATTTGGTTATGATATGGTTAGTGCTCTGTTCTAACCACTTATGTGTCACCTCCAATTAATGCATTGCTTCTGAAGATGGCAAAACATGCCACCCTGAAATATGCCACTGTGACATAAGGATTAAATTGGAGCTAAAGGCACTTGAAAAACAGCAGATGTAAGAAAGGCACTCTAAACCTAACCTTTTTTTCTTTCTGAAACAGGAGACGACAACTCTCAAGTGAAAGATGCTCCTTGTACCAGGAGAAAAGAAACATTCGTTGTTGGGTAATCATAGCTGAGAAAGTTTTGCACAAACAGGCTTTGTTAAAATAATTCTTATCTGTTAAGCTTCCCCATGTAATTTAGTTGCTTTTCCATAAGTCGCTGGTCGCTATCCAATTCAGTATGTAACCAATTGATTCTGATTCTTTGGGTCTTCATTTCCTTATGAGTGCTCCTGTGTCATATAAAACAGGGGTCCCCAACCCCCAGGCCACAGACCAGTACCAGTCCATGGCTTATTAGGAACCGGCTTGCACAGCAGGAGGTGAGCAAGCGAGCAAGGCTTCGTCTGTATTTACAGCCATTCCCCATCGCTGGCACTGCCATATGACCTCCACAGTATGTTAGATCCGCAGCACCATTAGATTCTCATAGGAGCACGAACCCTATTGTGAGCTGTGCTTGCGAAGGATTTAGGTTGCCCACTCCTTATGAGAACCCAGTGCCTGATGATCTGAGGTGGAGCTGACGGTGATACTAGCGCTGGATAGCTTCTGCAAATACAGATTAACATTAGTAGTGAGGTTTGACTGCACAGCGACCATTATAAATCAATTGTTTGCAGACTAATATCAAAACCCTATGAGTGAATAGCAAGTGAATTGTTGTACTTCAATTGTTCAGCTGCATCTGGTGGCAGGCTTTAAGTCAGAATCCAACACTTAGTTTAGTCCATGCATGGCCCATCCATTATTTTATTTAACACTTCTGTCCATGCCTCTTTTTTTTTTTGAGTTAGAGTCTCACTCTATCGTCCAGACTGGAATGCAGTAGCACTCTCCCGGCCACCGCAGCCTCGACCTGCTGGGCTCCAGCGATCCTTCTGCCTCAGCCTTCCAAGTAGCTGGAACTACAGGCATGTGCTACCATGCCCAGCTAATTTTTGATTTATTGTAGAGACGACGTCTCACAAGTTGCCCAGGTGGGTCTCGAACTCGCAGGCTCTGCACTCGCCTAGGCCTCCCAAATTGCTGGGATTACAGGCTGAGCCACCCCATGACTTTTTTTAAATCGGTGAGTTGTATAATTATTTCATTATATATTACAATGTAACAAACATAGAAATAAAGTGCAAAATAAATGTTATGTGCTTAAATCATCTAGAACCACCCACTCCTCCCCTTCCAGTCCATGGAAAAATTGCCTTCCATGAAACCAGTCCCTGATGCCAAAGAGATAGGGGACCGCTGATATAAAACATATTAAATTTTATACTTTTCTCCTATTAATTTATCTTATGTCAATTTAACCCTCAGATCCAACCAGGATTCTGGAGTGGTAAAATTTTGACTTCCCCACACTTAAATACATTTACTTAACTTGTGTTACACTTTCTACTTTTCTTGTATAGTTGAATTCTATAAACATTTGATTTTTTAAAGACTGTTTCACAAGATCTTTTTTCTCTTTTATTGTCTTCATCTTTTCAATAAGCTGTTCAGGTAAATAGGTAAAGAACTAATGTCACTGCTGTATCACAATTTATTCAGGACTTTCCTTTTTGGAAATACTGAGCTATGTATGGCTTCTAAGACATTAAAGCATGTATAAAATATTTTGTGCTCTGCTTAACAAATTATTCCCTTCTCATGGACTGTGACTACTACCATCAAAATTTAGAATCATACTTATGTAAACTAAGGAGGCTGCAAAAAATTACAGCCCCATAAATGAAGTTGTAGGATCATAGAACTGCCAGATAAGAAATGTTACTTTCACTACACACCCTTTATCACACTGAAAGATCTTCAGATAGCAAAAACTATCCATAAGCCAAGTCCGTGGTTTGTCTTTCATTCTCATTGCATGGGTTTCTGGCATAGCTATAGTCTGTGATTTTGATGAGGCAAAATTGATCAAGTTTCCCATTTATGGATCATGACTTTGGTGTCAAGTCTAAGAACTTTTTGGTAGATATGAGTTTTTACTGTTTCCTACGCTAGTCTTGAACTCCTGGGCTCAAGCGATCCTCCTGCCTAAGACTCCCAAAATGCTGGGATTACAGGTATAAGCCATCATGCCTGGCCCATTAACTAAGTTTTAACAATATCCCAAAAAATATAATTCAGCAGTGAACTAGAAAATATATAATAAGTGAGAAATGTTCTTGAGTCGATTCAAGAATGAATTAACTATTTTGGTTTTTTCTGAATGTCTTTTGATTTTACATTTTACGTTCATGATCCATTTGGAGTCTATTTTTACATACTACAACATTCCATTTTGTTTCTTTAGCATAATTCGTACTAAGAGTTTGTTTGTAAAATTGTTTGACTTTTCAACATAAATGTCACTTGGTATATAAATAAAGGTATTTTTACATCAGCCTTAATTTTTATACTCCTTCTGTTTTCCTAGTGCATTAGCCAGAATCTTCAGTAGAATATTGAAAAAAAAAACCAGAAGTAGCAAGTGTCCTTGTTTTAGCCCTTACTTTAAGAGTGTTTCTCGAATTTTATTATTAATTATAACAATGCAAATTTTTATAGGTAAATAAACTGTCTTTTCCTAGTTTGTTAAGAATTTGTTAGTAAAAATATCTATTGAACTTTATTGAATGCCTGTTCTGTATACATTAAAAAGATAATTTCTAGCCCTTTTATCTGCTAAGAGATTTTTCTATGTTGATTCATTCTTGAATCAACTCAATAACATATCTCACTTATTGTATATTTTCTAGCTCACTGCTGAAGTATATTTTTTAGGATGATGCTAAAGCTTAGTTAATGGGCCAAACATGGTGGCTTATGCCTATAATCCCAGCATTTTGGGAGTCTGAGACAGAAGGATTACTTGAGCCCAAAAGTTCGAGACCAGCCTAGGCAACATAGTGAAATCTTGTCTCTACCAAAAAACAAAAACAAAACAAAACAAACAAACAAAATCAAAACAAAATCAGCCAGCGTGCTAGTGCATGCTTGTAGTTACAACCATCCAGGTAGGCTGAGGCAGAAGGATCACCTGAGCCCATGAGGTCAGGGTTGCTGTGAGCCAGGATGTTGTACTCCAACCTGGGTGATAGAATGAGATTCTGGCCAAAAAAAAAAGTAGTTAATGAAGGTTTAGTGGTACACTTGTCTAAATGCATATGTTTGAAAATACTGTTCTTGGTCTAATCTCGTAAAAGCATTTAGCTGGATTTAGTTGGGTATACACTTCTATGTAACTTTTACTTTCTTTCTCTAAGTTCATTGAAGATATTATTTCTGTCATCTAATGCTACAGGTGAGAGATCTGCAGTCATAGTAAGTCTGCTGTTGTTACTCTGAAGGCAATTTGTCCTTTTTGCTAGCTACTAAGATTTTTTTTCTTAAATTTCTTATTGGTCTTTAAATATATTTATCTGTACATTTTATTTCTGTAGTTTTTGCTTAATATTTTCCTGTTCTTATAATTTAAATGAAAAAAGTCATTTTCATTTTGACCATACTAGGCATACTTATTTTGAAGTCTTTGTCAGATTTTTCCATGTAATTAAGTTCATTTGAAGCAATATTATAAATATTGATTTGTTGGCTACCTTTCTTAGAAGATATATACATTTTCTTAATGAAATGTTGATTTCACACTTATTTTGAAAATGAGTTATTTCATTTATTTTTCTTTGCCTCTTTTTTCTCAATTTTTCCTCTATGATAGGTTTATCACTGCAGCCCCAAAGTGGTCAGGTGACCAAGTTTCACTGTCTTTCCAAACTCCCTAACTTCACATTTTCCTATAAAGCACCACAACTTGAATGGTTTTAAGCTTCCAGCCAAGTGCTTAAGTTTGATGCTTCAACTACAGTTTGATTTTTCTGTTTCCTTTCTACTACATGGAGACATTTATTTTCTTTAATAGTCTATCTACATCTTTGCTTTCTCTTTTCAAATTTTATTGGGTATTGATGTAGATATATGTGTACATACTCATACACTATAGATATATAACTTATAATATATACCTATATTGTGATATATAAATATAATATAATTCACAATATAAGTTATATTACATATTGTGTGTATAAAAACACACACATATAATATATAACATTACTAGTCCCTATCTCTAGAGTTGTCATACACTGTCTACGCTACATGTCCACATTGATGTCTAAAAGTCGTCTAAACCTAACATGTTGAAAACATAACCTTTTATTCCCACAGCCCCAATGTTTCTATACCTCCTGTTGTAGCATTCTAGTCTGCACCACTAACTTCTGTTGCCCAGGTTCCTGTAGTAGTTTCCTATCTGGCCTCCCTTAATTCCATCTTTGCCCTCTACAGTTTATCCTTTTTCTAGCAGTTAAAGAAATAAAATTATACCATAGTCTTATTCAAAACTATCCGATAGCTTTTCATTCTAGCAGTATTTGCTTTCTTATTACCCTTTGAAATATTACTCTGGATAGGAATACTTTTTCCCAGATCTTTGCATAGATTATTTCTTCAAGGCATTTAGTCTAATTATTACTCTTCAGAGAGGCCTTCTACAACTACTTTAGAGAAGAAAAAAAAGGAACAACAAAAAAAGAAAAAGCTTTTGTAATTATCTTTGTCTTTAATTTTCTTTGTTTTTTTTAAAGGCATTCATCATCACCTAAAACTAGAATATCTACTGTTGATGTGCTATATGTGTATCTCATCCACTAGAATATAAGTTCTTTGAGAGCAGTTATTTGATTCCTTTTATTCATTTTTGTTTCCCCAGAGT
Source organism: Carlito syrichta (assembly GCF_000164805.1). Taxonomy (NCBI): domain Eukaryota; kingdom Metazoa; phylum Chordata; class Mammalia; order Primates; family Tarsiidae; genus Carlito; species Carlito syrichta. The sequence continues at coordinate 322,093 of NW_007249924.1, read as the reverse complement.
CTATATGCATGCATAATGCCTAAGAGGCATTTAATAGATAGTTGTGGCATTAATAAAAATAGTGTAGAAATAATAAATGTTGCATTCCACCAACGATCAGGAATATAATTAGACTGAACAGCTATCACAGTACTATATTAAGGAAGTAGCATATAGTTATTTTTTACCTTAGCAACCAGAAACATAGAGGTAAAGTTATTTTTCAACTATTTTCACTAAATCTCCTTTATATATGTTTCACAGCAAAAGCATGACAAGCAATAATATAAAAAATATTATCAGTGAATACAAGTAACACAATAGCACCTATATCACCCTTTGGGTTGTATTTGCCTGTGCTTTTTGGATTCCAAGCTTCTCCATTCTCAATGGCTGAATGTGTAAAATAGTTAAACCTTTACAATTAAACTCCTTCTCAATATATGACGGTGCCCTCCCCTTTGAGAGTTATGCCTGCTAGAGCCTAAAATCTGAGGAAATATTAATCCTCTAAACTATTTTTTGTGATAATATTATCATTTCATTGTAGATTATTTTGACATGTCCTAATAGCATCAAAATTTTAAACTGTGTAGGGTAGTCAAACAGACAAATCCTGCAATTTTTGATAAAAAATTGACACATCAGCTCTGCAAAATTAGTAATAATCTATGAAATTCAGTTTTTCTTCTACCCTACTCAAAATTATAGTGAGTATATGAAGGATTCTTTTAGTTGACTATGAATGCCCCAGGGGACTTCACTGTGTGTCTTATTTCTCATTTAGCATGTCAGACCCACACAAGCTACCACAAAGAAGAGGCAAGGATGAATTCTTCTCAAGATCCATCAAGGGAGCATGGCTATGTCAAAACCTCTGGAGACCTCTAGCCTCCAGAAATGTGAAAGAATAAATTTCTGTTTCTTATGTTACCCAGTTTGTTGTAATTTGTTACAGCAGCTACAGAAAGCTAATATAGCAGTAATGACAAGCAAAACCTCTATGACAATAAGACCAGGAAATCTGGGTAGAGCTAGGGGGAGTCTGGCAGCAGAAAATCTTAGAAATTATTCTATTTCAGGAAAAGATTATCTCACATATGTGAGAATGTCTTATGAAGGACTGAGATAAAATGAAAAGCTATCACTGTGAGCAACAACAACAACAACAAAAAATTAGAAGAAATGTCTGAGGTGAAACAAAAAAGAGCTGAGAATTTTCTCTTCATAAAAGGCAAGAGTTCTGTCCTATAGTAGCAAGGACAATGCATCCATGAGGGGAATACAGAGAGTTACTGGTGAAAACTCTCTTGAACGTGTAGGTTCTAAGAGATAAAGTGTGATTGCATAAAGGAACCGTGCTTTAAAGAAACAGTCCAACAGAGTAGCACCAAAAAAGAGAATTGTCAGCAGAAAAATATAAAAATCTCTGTTTCTTCTAAGGAACTTTCTTCTAATAGCTGCTGTGAAAAAAAAATCCAACTTATACACAATCAAAAGAAATATTCAAAATCCATAGCTGGAATATATAAAAATTCACAGGAACAAAAAATGTGAGAAAAAAACAGCACAAATTCATTGCTGGTAAAAAAAAAAAAAAAAAAAATTCCTACCAAAAAACAAACAAAAACACTTATAGAGAACACTTGAAACTTATAACCTAACATTCCATCATTGATGACAAATGAAGTACATACAGCAATGAGGAAAAGCAGCTAGGCAGAAGAACAGTAGTAATTTCCAGACAAGACAAGAGGACAAGAAATCTGTAGAAATCAGAAAAAAAGGAGAATAAATTCTAAGGAGTCAGTAAAAGAAAAGTCACAAGAAGAAACAGAGTAAGAAGCACAGAGAATGTAACTATAAAACTAAATAAATGAAACAAAAAGAAATGCATAAAAAGCAGTAGAGAGAAAACATAAGAGGGTACCACAAAAAACCTAATATAAACATAATTTAAATAACTGAAAAAACCATGAGCACAATTATAAAAATATATGTAAAAATGCATTGATACACTTAATATGGAAATAAAAGTTGCTTTAATATACTAAAAGCAGTAAATATAATACACCATATAAGCAAACTAAGCAACAAACCTCATATGATCTTCTTAATAAATTCATGGGTACTATCTTAAAAAAATTTAACACTCTTTTATGATAGAAATAGTCAACAAACTAGGAAATAAAGAGAACTTTCTCAATTTTAAAGAGCATTTACAGAAAACCATCCATTCACATTATACTTAATGGTGAAAGACTGACTACTTTCTCCCTAAAATCAGGAGCAAGACAAGAATATTGATTTTTCTCTACTTCATTCAATAATTTATTGGAAGTATAAACAAAACAATTAGGTAAAAACAAAAAATAAAAGACCTCTAGAATAAAAAAGAAAAAAAAAACTAATTCTATTCTTAGATGACATAATGTTGTATACAAAAAATTCTATTAGGACTAATATATGAGTTCAACAGGGTTGTAGGACACAGATTAATATACAAAAAATCAATTGTATTTGTATACATTAACAATAAATTCAAAAGTGAAATGAAGAAAACAATACTATTCACAAGATCATAAAAATACACAGATGTAAATGTAATAAAAGAAAAACAATGGCTGTAAATGAAAGCTATAAAATGTTATGGAAAGAAATTAAGGAAGATCTAAATAAATAGAAAGACATTACAGTGAGTCTCCTACATACAAACGAGTTCCATTCTGACAGTGAGTTCATCAGTCCAATTTGTGCATAATTCTAACAAAGTTAGCCTAGATACCCTACTAACACAATCAGCTGCATTTACACTTGCTTCCAGACATCCGAACCTTGAAATAAAGATACTGTACTACTGTACTCTAAACAGTACTGCACAATAAAGTACCCAAAAGCACAACCACTTGTAGAGGATGCACACTTGACAATTTATGCCAGACACACGAACTAACTCGCAGGATTAGACATGTGAATGCATGTTTGCATCTTGTATGTAGGGGATTTACTACACCATGGATTGTATATCTGAGTATTGATAACATGGCAGTTCTGCACAAATGGATTGACAGATTCAATACAATCCTTATCAGAAACCCACTAAACCACTAGACTTTTTTTCCCCACCATGGACAAGCAGATCCCAAGTAAGTCTTACTTTTGCACTTACAGAAAGTAAGACAATGTGATACTAGAGTAAGTATAGACATAAAGATCAGTGAAATACAATTGAGACTCAACACATAAGCCCAAACATTTATGGTCAATTGATTTTTTAACAAAGTGGCTAACATAATCCCAATGAGAAAGAATAGCCTTTTCAACAAATAGTACTGGGACAATTAGATAATATACATGCAAAAGAATGTAGCAGGACTCCTATCTTACACCACACACAAAAAATGAACTCAAAATGAATAATAGACTAAATGTAAAAGCAAACATTATAAAACTACAAATGTATATGAATATATGTTTGTAATCTTTGATTAGACAATTATTTCTTAACTATAACAACAAAAGCACACAAGATAAAATAAAAGATTAGACTTCATCAAATTTAAAAATTGTCTGTTTCAAAGAAAAACTTTAAAAAAAGTAAAAACACAATTCAAAGACTAGAGTAATATGTTTGTAAGTCATGTATTTAATAAGGGAATTGTAAGAAATTTTATAATTTAATACTCAAAAAAAAAACAACAACCCAATTAAAAATAAGCAAATAATTTTTAAGTAGGTAAAGGACATGAATAGATAATTATTTTACTAGGATATATGAAGACTAATACCTATAAGAAACAGAAACATGCCAAAAATAAAAAAAAACAAGCAGCCCCATTAAAAGGTGGGCAAGATGGGCTTGGTGGCTCAGCCTGTAATCCCATGCTTTGGGAGGCTGAGGTGAGAGGATTGCCTGAACCCGCGGGTTCGAGACCCACCTGGGCAACTTGGCAAGACCGCATCTCTACAATAAGTCAAAAAATTAGCCAGGCATGGTAGTGTGTGCCTGTAGTTCCAGTTACTTGGAAGGCTGAGGCGGAAGGATCACCGGAGCCCAGCAGGTCGAGGCTGCAGTGGCTGGGAGCGGCCACTGCAGTCCAGTCTGGGCAGCAGAGTGATACTCCAACTCAAAAAAAAAAAAGGTGGGCAAAAGATATGAATAGATACTTCTCAAAAGAAGACATACAAGCAGCCAACAGATATAAGGAAAAAATGCTCAGCCTCTCTAATTATCAAATGAATGCAAATTAAAACCACACTGAGATAGAGGGGGCAAGATGGCGATGGGGCAGCACTGCCTGTGAAACTCTCCACTGAGGAGAATGCAAAGAGACTCTGATTCCCACACCAGAGTTTGTGAATCCCATCGTCTGCAACCTGCTCTTCACATGGAGCTCGAAGGTAGACTTTGCTGAGGCATCGCCAAGGTCTGGGCAGCTACTGTGGTGGCTGCTGCTGCTGCCATTCTGACCGGCAGCCATTCCACATCGCACCACCAGTGCCTTAAGTGAGCCGCGGCCTCCTCCGAGGCGTTGGAGCCATGGCCTCTTCCAAGGTGGCAGAGGCACCACTGCCCCCCCACCTCCGAGGTGGCAGAGGTGCCACCGCCCCCCCAGTGGCGGAGGTGCCGCCGCCCCCTCCTCCAAGGTGGTGGAGGTGCCGCTGCCCTCTGCCTCCTCCTCCAAGGCGGCTGAGACTCCTCCCTCCACCTCCTTCTCCGAGGCGGCCAAGCCTCCTCCTCCGAGGCAGCCAAGCCTCTGCCTCCTCTGAGGCAGACGAACAACCACTTCCTCCGAGGCAGCAGCTGCACAGAGGTGGCCATTACACATCACACTGCTTGTGCCAGTGGCCCAGCCGCCACCACTGCCACCAAGGTAGGCATTCCACATCACACCATCAGTGCCTGAGGAGCGGGCAAGCAGCTGAGATAAAGACCATCTGGAGCGAGGGATAACACCACCTGCTGGCGATTCAAGCCCACCACCAGCAAGTGCTGGTCAGAGGCCTGGGGTCCCTTGGTCCCACACAGGGCCCAATATTGTGGCCTGCTGCTGCTGCTGTTCCACTGCGTACATGGGAGTCTCGGGTCTCAGCAAGCTCCCTGGTACATCATCTCTCATTGTCACCAAGCCGCTGGTAACTCAGAGAGGCTCTGGACACCTGCCCCTCAGAGACACCAGTCCCATTCCTGGTTGAAGTACCCTGTGGGGGGCCCAGAGCCACTCTTGTCACTCACCGCTTGCCCGTAGTAGCTTTGGAGCTCTGGAGCCCCAGGCCCACCCTGGTTGGGGCACTCAGCCTGTGTCCCCAAGCTTGGAGACCCAGACAAGCGGAGAGAGAAAGGGATCTACAAAAGAGAACCTGCCTCTGCCTTTCTCCAGGCAGAGATTTCCATTGCCCTGCCCACCTATCAACAAACTCCACCTTGGTTCCAAGGAACCAAGACTACATACTGCTGAACGGACAGATTGTAAGGCAGAGGGAAATAGGTTCCAGTGAGCTCATATACCTGTTTGTGGATGCCAGAATCAGCATATACACTCTGAACCACAGCTTCCCTCTCAGTTAAACCTCAAAACTGCAAAAAGTACAGATTGCAGCCTACACTCCAACCTCAAAAGTGAACAAAGCCAGAAGACCCTCATAAGGAAGAACAGGATATAGCAGAAGAGAAATAAAAGCAACCCCACCTTCCTCCAAAAACAGAATCAAAGAGAGGGAGGGAAGGGAGAGAGAGAGAAAAATCTACAAAAATGAAGAAAAACCAAAAGAAGAGTATGGGTCTCTCCCAGACCCCTGGGAAGGCAGACACTGAGAAAACTGACTTCAGACTGCAAACAATGAAGAGTCCCCAGAATGAAGGGTCTCAAACTAAAAACGTTGACATCAAGACAATAATGGAGAGATTAAAAAGAATTGAGGAGACACAAGAAGAAACTAGGAAGGAGCTGATATCTGAGATAACAGTAATAAAGAATACTGTGAATGAAATAAATAACAAACTGATAAGCATCGAAAGCACAATTATCTAAGCAGAAGAAAGAATCTCAGAGCTTGAAGACCAAAATATAGAACTAACCCAAACTCTTAAAAACACAGAAAATAAGCTCAAAAAGACAGAACAAAACCTTCAAGAGATGAGCGATTACTTCAAGAGACCAAACCTAAGAGTAATTGGCATACCTGAGGCAGAAAGAGAGACAGAGACCACACTAGAACAAACTTTCCATGAGATCATTCAAGAAAACTTCCCTTATCTAATCAGTGATGCAAAAATTCAAACACAAGAGATTCAGAGAACCCTTGCAAGACAACAAATGAGAAGACCTACTCCTAGATACATAATAACTCGCCTAAACAAAGTAGGCATAAAAGAAAAAATCCTAAAGGCAGCAAGAGAAAAAGGCCAGATCACCTACCATGGAAAACCAATCAGAATAGCAGCAGATTTATCTACAGAAACCCTACAGGCTAGGAAAGCTTGGAGCCCTATCTTCAAGGTCCTAAAAGATAAACAATTTCAACAAAGAATAACTTACTTGGCCAAGCTAAGCTTCATCACTGAGGGAGAATTAAAATCTTTCCCAGCTATCCAATCCCTAAGAACTTATGCTGCCACCAAACCACCTCTACATGAAACACTTAAGAAAGTACTAAACACAGAAGAAAAGGAAAAAAGAACAATGTTCTTCAAAAGAGTACAGGGAAAAGAATAAAATAAATATGAACCAACCCCCAAACCAAAAGAAAGACATAAAAGAACCAAGTGGAAGAACAACAACACTATAAGAACTCTATGAAAGCATGAACTCTCACATTTCAATAATTAGCCTGAATGTGAATGGACTAAACACACCACTGAAAAGACATAGAATAGTAAAATGGATAAAATATCACCAGGCAACTATATACTGCCTTCAAGAGACTCACCTCATTTGAAAGGACATACACAGACTCAAAGTAAGAGGATGGGAAACAAACTTTCAGGCGAATGGAACACAAAAGAAAGGAGGAGTCGCGATCCTAATTTCAGACAAAATACCATTTAAGCTATCAAAAATTAAAAAAGATACAGAGGGTTACTACATAATGATAAAAGGTTCACTCCATCAACAGGAAATATCTATCCTAAACATAAATGCACCCAACATAGGTGCGCCAACTTTCATAAAGCAACTTCTAGGAAAACTAAAGAAAGATATTGACTCTAACACCATCATAACTGGGGACTTTAATACCCCACTCACAACCCTAGACAGATCATCAGGACAAAAAATCAGCAAGGAGATCCGGAACCTCAATGTGACTCTGGGCCAAATGAACTTAATTGATACCTATGGAACACTCCATCCAAAGACCAGAGAATACACATTCTAGTCATCACCGCATGGAATGTATTCTAAGATCGACCACATAATCGGACATAAATCAAGCATAAGCAAATTTAAAAGGACCGAAATTCTACCATGCACTTTCTTGGACCACAGTGGAATAAAAATAAACATTGACACCAACAAAGACCCCCCAAAACCCACAAAGACATGGACACTAAACAATATGATGCTAAACAACTCCTGGGTCAATGAAGAAATCAAAACAAGAATCAAAAGATACGTGGAAAGAAATGAAAATGAAGAAACATCTTACCAAAATCTCTCGGATGCTTTAAAAGCTGTAGTAAGAGGGGAATTTATATCCCTACAAACACACATGAAGAAAATGGAAGGAACACAAACTAACAGCCTAACAAGCAACCTAAGGAAGCTGGAAAAGCAAGACCCCAAAAACCCTAATTTCAGCAGAAGAATCCAGATCACCAAAATAAAAGCACAAATCCAGGACATAGAAGACAAAAAGATAATACAAAAAATCAATGAAACAAAAAGCTGGTTCTTCGAAAGGATAAACAAGATCGATGGTCCCCTAGCTAGACTGACCAAGAAAAAATGAGAAAAAACCAAATAAGCACAATCAGAAACACAAAGGATGAAGTCACATCTGACCCTGAAAAAATACAAAAGATCATTAGAGACTACTATGCACACTTATATGGAAACAAACTTGAAAACCTTAAGGAAATGGAGGACTTTCTGACATGACACAACCTACCTAGTTTGGAACCAGAAGAAATTGAGACCCTAAATAGACCAATAACAATCAAGGAAATCGACTAAATAATAAGAAAACTACCTACAAAAAAAAGCCCTGGTCCAGATGGCTTTCCAGCAGAATTCTACAAGACATTTAAAGGAGGATCTGATACCAATCCTACTGAAGGTATTCCAGGTGACTGAAAATGATGGAACTCTCCCCAAATCATTCTACGAAGTCAACATCACATTGATACCCAAGCCAGGTAAAGATTCAACAAAGAAAGAGAACTATAGGCCAATATCTTTGATGAACATAGATGCTAAAATTCTCAACAAGATCCTAGGGAACTGAATTCAACAACACATCTCAAAAATCATCTATCATGAACAAGTAGTCTTCATTCCTGGGATGCAAGGCTGGTTCAATATACGTAAAACCATAAATGTAATTAAATACATGAACAGATGTCAAAACAAAAACCACATGATTATATCATTAGATGCAGAAAAAGCTTTTGATAAAATCCAGCACCCCTTCTTGATAAAAACCCTCGAACATCTAGGCATATGGGGAACATACCTCAAAACAGTAAAAGCCATCTACGAGAAACCCACAGCTAGCATACTCCTAAACAGACAAAAATTGGAACCGTTTCCCCCTGAAAACTGGAACAAGACAAGGATGCCCACTCTAACCCCTCCTGTTCAACATAGTATTGGAAGTCCTGGCTCGAGCAATCAGAGAAGAGAAGGCAATCAGGGGTATCCAAATAGGAAAAGAGGAAGTCAAATCATCTCTCTTTGCAGATGATATGATTGTGTACCTTGAAAACCCAAGAGAATCTGCCAAAAACTTCCTTACACTGATAAAGGCCTTTGGCAAAGTCTCAGGATACAAAATAAATGTGAAAAAGACAATGGCATTTCTTTACACCAATAATAAACAAACAGAAACCCAAATAAAAAACACAGTTCCATTCACAATAGCCATAAAAAAAAATGAAATACCTTGGCATCTTCCTAACCAGAGATGTGAAAGACCTTTACAATGAAAACTACAAAACACAGCGCAAAGAAATCAAAGATGACACAAACAAGTGGAAAAATATCCCATGCTCATGGATTGGAAGAATCAACATTATGAAGATGTCCATCTTACCTAAGGCAATCTACATTTTCAATGCAATACCCTTCAAATTATCAGCAACATTCTTCTCAGACCTAGAAAAAACAACACAGGAATTCATATGGAAACACAAACGTCCAACAATAGCCAGAACAATTCTCAGCAAAAAAAACAAAGCAGGTGGTATCACATTACCAGACTTCAAACTCAACTATAAAGCTACAATCATCAAAATAGCTTGGTATTGGTATAGAAATAGGCATATAGATCAGTGGAATAGAATTGAGATTCCAGAAGCAAAACCTCAATTTCTCAACCAACTCATCTTCGACAAAGCCTCCACCACCTACCACTGGGGAGAAGAGAACCTATTCAGTAAATGGTGCTGGGAAAACTGGCTGACCACATGCAGAAGATAGAAACAGGACCCCTACCTATCCCCATGCACAAAGGTTAACTCCAAATGGATCAGAGAACTAAATGCAAAACCTCAAACCATAAGAACCTTAGAAAATGAAGGACATACCCTCATGGAAATCGGAACTGGCCTCCAATTCCTGAACAAAACCCAAAACTCACAGGTCATAAGAGAGAGGATAGACAAGTAGGACCTTATTAAACTGACAAACTTCTGTAAAGCCAAAGAAACCATCAAGAGAGCAGGGAGACAGCCTCCAGACTGGAAAAAAACATTTGCCAACACCAGGTCAGACAAAGGTTTAACATCTTTGATCTACAAGGATCTCAAACGTGCTGAAAAGAAAAAAACAAACAACCCCATTATAAAATAGTCAAAGACATGAACAGACACTTCACAAAGGAAGACATCTGAGCAGCCAACAGACATATGAAGAAATGTTCAACTTCACTAATCATCAGGGAGATGCAAATCAAAACCACACTGAGATACCACCTAACCCCAGTCAGAATGGCAATTATCAAGAACTCAAAAAATAACAGCTGCTGGAGAGGGTGTGGTGAAAAGGGAACACTTCTACACTGTTGGTGGGGGTGCAAACTAGTGCAACCTCTGTGGAAAGCAGTGTGGTGATTCCTAAAAGCTCTAAATATCTGCCTCCCATATGACCCGGCAATCCCCCTACTGGGAATATATCCAGAAGAACACAAATCACTCTACAAAAAGGACACCTGCACATGTATGTTTATCGCAGCATTGTTCACAATAGCAAGAACCTGGAAGTAACCATGCTGCCCATCAAAAGAGGATTGGATTAGAAAAATGTGGTACATATACACGATAGAATACTATGCAGCCATAAAAAAGAACAAAATCATGAATTTTGCAGCAACCTGGATGGAACGAGAGTCTATAATACTGAGTTACCGCTCACAAAAACAAAGGTCTGAGTATCACATGTTTTCACTCATATAATGAACCTTGAACATTCAATCTAATACTATAAGAAAATGACTGACAGTAGTGGGAAACTATGGGAGGGGGAGGGATATGGGATTAACGAGCAAATATCTGTCTGGGGATGGGGAAGCACCTCTAATCAATAGGGTGCCTGAATGAAGCGCATTTGTATACCTAACCCTTAAATGTACCCCACAACATCATAATAAAAAAATATTGATTATTGAAAAAAAAAAACAACACACTGAGATACCACCTAGCTCCAGTTAGGATGGACATCATCAAGAACTCAAAAAACAACAGATACTGAAGAGGATGCAGGGAAAAAGGAACACTTCTACACCATTGATAGGAGTGCAAACTAGTACAGCCTCTATGGAAATCAGTATGGCGATTTCTAAAAGATCTAAAAATTGACCTCCCATACAACCCAGCAATCCCCTTTCTGGGAATATACACAGAAGAACTCAAATCATTCTACAAAAAAGATACCTACACACACTTGTTTATTGCAGCATTATTCACAATAGCGAAAACAAGGAATCAATTGTGCTGCCCATTGAAAGTAAACTGGACTTAAAAAATGTGGTCCATATACACGATGGAATATTACGCAGTCATAAAGAAGTGTCGCTCACCCCTGACCAGCAGGAAGGAGGCAACAACAACGTGTTCTTCTCAAAGCGGTTTATTCAGCCTTTACACCATGCCAGCTTCTTCTAACTTCTTCTAGCTTCTTCTCCCTTCTTCCCCGTTGTCCCGTACTTATATCCCTTGGTCTCCACCCACAAGTCCCGTACCAGCGTGTCAGCAGTTCATAGGCTCTGCAGCGTTGCACTTGCGCGGTGCGCAGTGGAGGAGGGCCCGGCGGTATATCATGCGCCCAATCATGGGACTTGGCAGAGGTCCCGGGCGCCATCTTGGCTCAGGCCGTGCTCTCCACATCTCCCCTTTTTTGTTTTATGAACGAGAGAATGCCTGTCTTAGGTTGTCCCTTGCGGAAACGTTCCTTACCCGTCATTGGGAATACAAGCAGCGCTGGCCTGTCCCCTGTCTTAGGTTGGTAACGTTCCCAGGGGATCTTACCCGTCTTTGGCTACTTCCCTAGCAGTCCAATCCACACTTGGGGAGATCGACCAGCCTCCATGGCCGCGAGAGCCTACACCACGAGGGCCTGCTCCTTCTTGTGCTGTTGCCGAGCATTACACATGCACCGGACAAAAGGGAGGCATAGAAGTACAAGACAGATCCCAAGACCCGCAAGTCCTGCCCATTCCTTTACATGAGATGCAATTGTGGTGACCCATCCCATGAGTCCTTTAACCAGCTTAGTATCTACTCGGGTGGAATTGATGATTACGATGGGTGTACGTAGTTCTCCAAGCAGCTTATCAAAGTTCTCTGACCAATTACCTGTAAGATAGCTGGAAAGGTTACGGGATAGCGCCGCAGCGTGGCTGTAGTTGTTAAAAGGCACATTAGTAACGCAGAGCCCAGGGTAGCTCCATTGGCATCCAATACGAGCTAACTGCAGGGCAATATCAACCTGTTCTTGAACAAGGTCGACCCTTTGATTTAAGATAAGAATGCCTGCCTTTAGGGTGCTATCTATGTTTCTCTGGGTATCCAGGGCTTGGGCCACAGCAGAAGACAAGTTGTTAACAGCCTCCGCCGTTTGAATGGTGGTGGTTAGAGAAATGGCCGCAGCGGTTGCTGCCGCCGTGGCAATGGCAATAGCACTAACAATAGCTGCGATAATTCCGAAATCCCTTTTTTGCCTAAACAAAGCCATAGCTGAGGGGGCCTCTACTGGCCAGGGCACAAAACGCGGTACCCGGGTTACTATAGCTAAAGGATGGGTGGACGCGTTCCAGCACCTGGAATAATTACAAAAAGCAAGCTGGATACTATTATTGCTAGCAGTATCGTTACAAACAATAAACAAAAATGGGGGCCAAACACACACTGGCGTTGGCCCAAAGGTAACATACTTTCAGCAGGCTTTTGAGAGCCTGTTGAAGCGTCTGCGCCGATGTGGTGTTACCCATAGTCCTAAATAAGCTTGTCCCTGTTAACCGGGAACCTTATTGTCTCAACCGAGAGCCTTGCCTGTCCCACTTACCTGGGAACTTACCCTGTGACTAGTCACCCTGTCCGCGATGAGTTCTGAACAGCTGAGGTCCCCGTACGGGCCACCACTTGTCGCTCACCCCTGACCAGCAGGAAGGAGGCAACAACAACGTGTTCTTCTCAAAGCGGTTTATTCAGCCTTTACACCATGCCAGCTTCTTCTAACTTCTTCTAGCTTCTTCTCCCTTCTTCCCCGTTGTCCCGTACTTATATCCCTTGGTCTCCACCCACAAGTCCCGTACCAGCGTGTCAGCAGTTCATAGGCTCTGCAGCGTTGCACTTGCGCGGTGCGCAGTGGAGGAGGGCCCGGCGGTATATCATGCGCCTAATCATGGGACTTGGCAGAGGTCCCGGGCGCCATCTTGGCTCAGGCCGCGCTCTCCACAAAGAAGGACAAAATTATGAACTTTGCTGAACTTGGATGGATTTAGAGTCTGTAATACTCAGTGATCTATCCCAGAAACAAAGAACAGGAATATCACATGTTTTCACTCATAAGCAGACCCTGAACAACAATCATAATACTATAAGAAAGGGATTGGCAGTAGTGGGAAACTGCCAGGGGAGAGACCAGAGGGGCACACTTCATCAATATGCGTTCTTGATCTCACACCAGGTGACGCGGGGACCAAAGTGAGGTCCAAACTTTAACTGTACAATGGCCATTCGTATACCTAACCCTGAATTGTACTCACATCTTTAAAATAAAAATTAAAAAATATATATGAATTGTTAATAAGTGCATAAAAACATATTCAACATCATTCGTCATTGAGGAAATGCAAATAAATACCGCAATGAGATATCCCCTTATATCCACAAGGATAACTATAATAAAAAAGAAAGGCAGTCACAAGTGTACATAAGAATATTGAAAAATTGAAACCATCATAACAAGTAGGAATCTACTATGGTGCAGATACTGGAAAATAGCTTGGCAATTCCCCAAAATGTTGAACGTAGAGCTATCCTATGATAGCAAGATACATGAAAACATATGCCCATGAAAAAAACATGTACATGGATGTTTATAATAATCAAAAAGTGGAAACAACCCAAATTCTCATTAATTAATGTAATGGAAAAACAAAATACAACTTATCTGTGTAATGGAATATTATTCTACAATGGAAGATGTGAAATATTAACATGCTACAAACATGGATGATCATTGAAAACATTATGCTAATAAAAGGTGCCAATCACCAAAGATCACACACTACCGATCCTATACATAAGAAATGTCCAGAATAGCAAATCCGTAGAGATGGAAAATAGTTTAACTGTTGTCTAGGTGGAGGTATGTATGAAAGGCAGTAACTGCTAATGGGAACGAGGATGACATTTTCTAAAATCAAGTTATCCTGAGTTATAGAACTCTGAGAATATGTTTTTTTAAAAAGCCATGTAATTACTCACTTTATACTGGTGATCTTGTATATAAATTACATCTCAATAAAGCTGCTAAAATAACAAAATCAATATTAAAATGCTGGAATTTAAAATATTCTATTGTAAAGGAACACTGTATCCTGAAAAAAAAGTTACACAGAACATCAAGACATATCCAAATAAAATGACTAGACTTTAAGTGAAGAATCCTTGAGTGCACAGCCAGAAAAAATCAACTAATTTATAATGAATCAAAACAGGTTGGCATTAGGTTTCTCAATAGCAACATCCAATGCCATTAAAAAAAAGCAAAGCAGCATCTACAAGGTGCTCAGAGAGAGGAGAAGTTTCCATCTTTTTGTTGCCAAACCTCAGAAATTTATTAGCTTTTCTGAAAATACACTTTTATCAAATTTGATATTGAGTAAATCTCAATGAAACCTAAGACCTCCATTTCACTCTGTGAAATCACTTAAAAATAGTTTTCTAGAAGTTTGTCTGTTTTCACAGAAGTAGAGTCATTTTATACAAACCAGATATCAAAATTCCTTAGGGATTATATAGTCCAACCCCCTCATTGCACAGGTCAGCAAACTTGGCTCCCTGGACAATGAATGACAAACAATTAGGGTGCTGAAACCAGAGTCTAGGTCTTTGATTGCTTGTCTAACGTTCCTTAAACTGTCCTATTGACTTCTGTCATCTTTTATTTGGGTCTGTGCTCATAGACATCTCATTCATTTCATAAATATTTATTTATTGTCCATGATGTGCCAGCTATTATTTGAGATGCAGAGGTAAAGAAAATAGACAAGGTCCTTGTCTCTAGAGAGTGGCTGATCTCTGATCACAGCAGGTTCTGCAAAGTTCAATTGAAATTGCCTGGGTGGCTCAGCCTGTAATCCTGAGCCTTTGGGAGGCTGAGGTGAGTGGATTGCCTGAGCCCGCGGGTTGGAGACCCGCCTGGGCAGCGAGACCTCATCTCTACAATAAATCAAAAAATCAGCCGGGCGTGGTAGCTCATGCCTGTAATTCCGGCTACTCCGAATGTTGAGGCGGAAGGATCGCCAGAGCCCAGCAGGTCGAGACTGCGGTGGCCGGGAGCGGCCACTGCACTCCAGTGTGGGCGACAGAGTGAGACTCCAACTCAAAAAAAAAAAAAAGAAAGAAAGAAATTGCCTCGTATCCCTCTTTTTATTTATTTTTTCATTCTTCTCCTTAGCTCTACCTTCATCAGGTAACCAGGGCATCCCCAGTCTATGCAAGCTATAGGCACAAGGCGACTTTCCTGGAAGACATCTGTGTCCCCTCACTGCCCTGGTCTAGGCTACATGCTCCTGTTCTGTGCTATCTCCATACTGCATGCTTACCTCAGTCAGAGAACCACCACCGCTTATCTGTTACTTCCTTCTCTTAAACTAACCTCCCTGAGGGAAAGGACTAGTGTTATGTTTGTTCCAGTATCTCTAATATCTACCTAGTATCCAGAAGAAGATGAATGCGAACTAAATATTTGTTGTTGACTAAATTGAGAATGTCTGCAAATACATAAGGTCTTATATGGGTCATTTACACCTCACTGTGAGTTAGTAAGTAAGTGAATTCTTCCTCTTAGTGTCATTTGTACTTTATTAGTTTCAACTTGATCATTAGTAAATAATGCAAAAAATATCCTGTTCGTTTCTAGGTCCACATTCTTCTCCATACCAATTTCATGTAGTTCTCCAAGCAGTCTCTCAGGAAGGAACATCTCGTAGCTATAAAAAAGTACAACCCTCCCTTTTGCTCAACCCAGCATACGAAGCTGATGCTGGAATTAAACAAACAAACAAAACAGGGACTGGTTCTGTTGGACTTCTGAGAAAATTACTTTGGTTTTCTGCTAAAAGCCAAATTGATTTAAAAATTGCCACATGATGACTTGTGGCAGAAAGCAGCGCACAATTTAGAACGGGGGTGGTTGTCAGAAGCTATCTTTCTCCAGAGTCGAGCTGTTGTCATTTGTGATTGACTGAATGAATTCCAGGGTCTAGTTTCAGAAACAGAAAACAGTAACAACAAAACTTCTGGCACCAACATAAAATTCCACACATTCCGTTTAGTTATCACACAGACCAATTTATAATTCTTTCTCAGCTGGAATCTGAAGCGGCAGAGTAAATAAATTCATTCAGATCTAAAGTTTTATCCTTTTACTGGGTCATGCTCTCTAATTGAACACTGCTTACACTTTGCATTGGGAATGTAAAAACACTCCAGGATGTCTTTGAATTAAAGGGAGCTACAGGGGTTGTACTACTTAATTGTCTTTGAATTGTGTTACAAATAAATCCATCGGAGAGATTAAAATTTGTCCCTACTATCTACTAAATACTAATAAAAATAATCTCAACACCCATCTATTATTATTTGAAGAAAAGGTATATATCATCTCATGTATATGCATTCTCCCTATATAATATTTTTGGTTTGCTATGAAAAAAAAATTTATTTCCTCAAACAAATAAGTAGCTCCTTTAAAATATATATATATTTTAAAATTTCAGTCACTAAGGTTGAGGTGTTGTTCAAATAATTAGTAGGAATAATACTCTGGTACTTTATCAGGATGTAACCTGGATACTATTCAGAGTAGTTCTAAATCAGAAGAATAGTTGTTGAAAATCCTTTGCGTTCCTACTTCCTTTAGGAACTCCAAGTTGAATCCATCTGGCACTCATCTGACAACTTTGGAGAACACAAACCTTGTAATGGCCCATTTCTCCATCCAGTACCACAATTACAGTTATGGGGAAAAAGGAATAAATATAAGATACAATTAATGCAAGCTCTTTTCTATTATTTATTAACAGTTATTTATCCAGAATAGAATTCGGCAATAGAGAAACTAGGATCAAATTCATATTCTTCTGCAAATTAGCTGTATTACTTAACCTATTTAAGGCTTAGTTTATGCATAAGTAAATGGTTTTGCATTTTAAATGTGATGTCAGGAGTTGAAGACAGTTTTCTTTCCACATATCAATGACTCAATGGAGTTATATTCCTTATCTCTTAACTTATTCTTAGTTATCAATAAACAATGTACAATGTCATAGTATACAGATAAGGTAGACACACCTAATTAGAAATGGCAGTCTTTCCCGAGGCCTTGAAGTCCTTCCTAAATTATCCCTTCAGGCAATCATTAAGATGAATTTATTTGCATCTCTATTCTAGTTACTGGGTTTATAGCTTTGGCAGATAGAAAAGAGTTTAAAACATACTGTCTGTCTTTAAAAAGTTGAACCTGATTGGTTAGATTAATAACATCAATACAAAACATAATGAATACTGTATGATTGAATAATAATTCTTTGCCAGATTTACAAGTAGATAAATATATAAATATACATCCAAATCAGTAAGTTATATGATGAAGTGAAACAGCATAGAAGAGTGAAAAGAGCTCTACATTTAAAGCAACAATTAAAAAAAATCCTACTTCTTCCTTAGTTGTTCAATTTTGATTTTACTTGTTAACCTCTCTGGGTATCAGTTTTTCTATTTTAAAATAAGGGGATATAACTTGACACAGTATTTTCCTGCTTTAACTTGCTATGATTAAGTTTGGAGGAATCAGTAGGAAGTAAGCTGTTAGTTTTGAATGAAGTGAAAAGGAGGTGATGGACCAGGGATACTTGAAATGACCTTTGAAAGATGAGTTGAATTCAGGCTGGAACAAGCAGGTAAAGATGAAAAATCATTGTGAGCCATGGCTCTTAATCAGACCATTCCAGACAAGTTTAACAGCACAATGATGGTGATGATGATGATGAAGATAATGCAAAATATTTTAGATTGTAACAATACATCACGATGTACCATCTGCCTTTCCATTTTAAGCAAACCATCCCTTAGGCAATAGCTGCACTTGCCAGATTTTACACAAGGCACAGTACAGTTTTGCTCAAATAAAAAACCACCTAAAACTGGAATGCCTTTGCCCCAGAAACAACAACAAAAAAAGAGTGCGATGTCTTCATTAATATGCTAATTTGCCCATTTTCTCTCAGAGTAAACATAAAGGCCCCATGCACAGGTTGACCCAATTAACAGTATACAGTTGTTATTTTCAAACTCTAAAGAGTACATTCCCAAAAAACTACTGTCTGAAAAGAATAAAACTTGTAGGGATTTCAACCCTTATAGGGAAATAGGATTAAAGGAAGAAACCTGTGAAAGAGCTTAATATTGCTTTTGATCACTAAAATAAAAATCAATAACATTACAAAATACAACATCAATTACATATTATGCATTTTTAAACCAGTAATACTGAAATGTTCACTATTGATTTCCTTTTGTCATCTTCTGATTAAGATAAACTTCTCTAAAATTTAATCGCTCACATATGTATACAGTACTGTATATTAAGTACATATTGAAAAACATCTTTTCTGCATCTGGTCCTTTTTCTAATTTCTTATACCATTCTCCAAAATTTCCATCTGCTAAGTTCTGCCATGTTCTCAGAGATGCACTGTCATTAGGATTGCTAGATTTAGCAAAGAAAAATATAGAGCATCAAATTAAATTTAAATTTCAGATAAACTACAAAAATAGTTTAGTGTAAGTGTGCCCATGTAATATTTTAGGACATATATCTATATTCTCCCAAATCAATGTAATTGGCATCTTGTATTTTAACTGGAAACCCTAACAGTGATCAAAATAATTGAAAGGAAAAAAGACTGTTAGTCTAGACAGGCAGTTAGGCAGCCAAGATGAAGATAGTTAAAGGGAAAGCTCCAGAAGGTGGCACTCATAAAAAAAGGAATTCTCCCAGAATGCCCACCAATCATTCACACCAGGGCCACAACTATCACCCTGTAGCTGATAACATCAGCGGAGGGGGAGCACAAAACAAAGAGGGGATTCCATGGGCCTAAAAACCAATTTGTTCACTACATGACTTTACTGGGATGGCAGTCTTGAACAATGCCACCATTAGGTGTATTATTAATCACCAGACCCCATGCGAGCCAGACGCCCTGGGTTATATACCATCCCCACCCTATGCAAAATCAGGGATGGGACCAGGGAGGAAACCAAAAAATCAAAAGCTAAAAAAAATTTACACAGCACAAAAGACCCTCAGGGCTGTTCTCAGCTGGGTCAGCCCACTCCATCCACTTTCTCTGTCATGCTTAAATAAAGCTTTTCCTTGCTTCATTGCCTTGTCTCTTGGTTGAATCTTTTCCTCCAAGAAGACAAGAACTGGGGATGTGCTGCTAAAGTCCCAGGTCAATAACAAGACTCTTTCTGAGCAAATATTTTTTAAGATTTCTTCACAAAATCTCAAATAATATATTATCAGTTTCCTTCACAGCAGTGCCTTATCAAAGAACACACACAGCCTCTTTAGCAACAACCCAGGGTAACAACAGCCTTTAGCCCTTCCAGAGCAAGTTATCCTAGAAGTACTAAGGCATTGGTTATCTTTTTCATATTGTCCTTTTTTCCTGTCAGTCTTTCAACACTATAACATTCAATTATGCTTCGTTTACTTTTTTTCCTTTCCCAAACACCAGTGTCCTGTTTTTCTAAATACGTTTAACAATTTTTATCATCTGATTTCATATGCTTGAAGAGTAGAGAGAATATAACTTACATGTAGTCTACTACAGTTTTTACATAAAGAGAACTTGCATTTTTGGAAGGGTTATCTTATTTAAGCATCTATAGTTTTCTTTGACTCAGTTAAAATACAAAGATAAACGGTCAGACATATCTACATAAAATTATCATCAGCAAACTACCAATAGAATATATATTTAATTTCCAAATTTTTATTCATTTCATTAATATTATCATTTCTGAATAAGCACTCTGAATTTGCCATTTATTTAAAGGCCGGCTCTTGACATTTTCAGGACAAGTATAAGGAAAATTTAGTTCAGATCCTCAAGGGTGTAAAAAATAGCTTTTGTGTGTGTAAATTCTGGACCACTTTCAATGCAAAACTTTCAGAGGCACTGAATTATTCATTTTTATTTGGAAAATATTATGGGCTAACAGCTTAACAAATAAAATGGCATGTTAAAATTGTAGTTATTGGTATCTAAAAGCATAAAAATGGTTTCTAAATTGTTATGAGAGCATTTTACCTTATTGTACAAACAAGTAATGGTCCAATAAGAGTCATTCAGATTTTTAAAAATGAGGCAAGTGTAAGCAGCAAGATACTGAACTGAGAGCAAGGACTCTCATTTCTTAATTTCTGATACAAGCAGAAGCCATTAACATTTTCAACAGATATTTTCTGCTTCAATTGTCTCAATTGAAAAGTGGGGAAAAACTCTCTTTCAGAGAGCTTGAGTTGAGGAAAAGAAAGTTGAACAGATTTTCTCTACTTAATATTTCTGTGTCTGTCACTTTCCCTCCTTCTCAACTCCCTTCATCTCTCCTGTCTTCAAATTCTACCTTAGGCACAGGATTTTGCATTACCGACACTTCAGGAATGCTATCTTGAAGGAACTAATAAAGGATGAGTTAAAAGGAACTCCAGGAAAGAAGAGAGGGAAAATGAGAGGTTTGAGTTCAGTAAACCAGGATAAGATCCTGCTTTAATCCTTTGCTTATATTCAACTGAAAGATGTAAGAAGTAGGTCCTCAAACATTTTTTTTGGTAGTTGATAATTTTCTGATTCATATGATTTGTTCTCAGATTTTACTTCCCAGCCCCACTTATTATTCCAGAATAAAGGAAGCCTCAGTCACTTTCAGTTGTTATATTGGGAAACAAACAGAACGAACAGAGGTTGTCTACCTGCATTGGGATGGTGGGTACTTCTTCAAGTTGATATTCTTTAAATAAGTACTGCATATTTATTCACATTCGTTAGAGGTTAAACTTACCAAAGGAAAAGAAAAAGCAGAACCTCAAGTGACAGACAGTGCTCGGATCCTCCTCTAGACTTCCAAACATCCAACCTAAGAAAGGAAAGTTAGCCAGACCAGCCCACTCTGGAAGGTTACTAGTATGCCTCTGATCACACTACTCCTTCCTATCGCCCTAAGAATTTTTGTATATAGAGTTTTCTTCTATGTCATACATTTCTAATCATGTTTACTGCTTACTATAGACTGGCATTGACCTGACCTCTGTCAGTCTTTACAAGGCAATACCTTGAAACCTGTTTATGACACTCGGGATTTCTTGGTCCTCTTAGTTTATCTTTCAAGGAAGTAGTAAGGACATAAATGCTGCATTGAAGTCCTGATGAAGGGAAGATCCTCAAACTCAAGTTGATATATTACAACAGTTGTTATCTATATTATCTAGCAGTGTCGAGGTTTGAAACTGATTGTAGACTCTGTATAACATTTTATCACACCTTAGAAGAGGCTGTGTTGCGAATACGAGATTGTTTTTAAAGAAGGCTGGAATCTAATGAGAGTTTAGTAAATGGGGGCTAATATTTACTCCAATATTTACAGTACCCAGAACAGTACATGAAGTAGGAGACATTCATGAAATATTTGACAAATGGATGAAAGTATCTTAGCTGAAATATGGTTGCAATTTTTCTGTTTGTGTTTTACATCATCTATTTCAAATTTAAATATCTATTTTAGAATGCTGCGTTAAAGATCAACTTATACAATAAACACAAAGATTCTCTGTGACCTATAGTTGTTAAACAAATCTAATAGACTCTTGTTAGGCTCTTTCAACTTAGTGGGAGGGCTATGAGCCAATTGTTATAAGTGGAAATATGATTAGCAATTTATTTCCTTTTTATTGAACTGAAGACCCCTTAAGTGGGAACACAATTAAATCTTGCTGTTTTCATGAAATCTTTTTCTGTACTTTTTGATCTGTGATAGATTACTATCTGGATACAATTCAGAGGCTCAGAGAAGGTTTAAGATATGCATTTTAATTGCTAGATTCTGTCACAAGAAATATATAAATTGCTACTATAAAAAGACTTACAAATAAAAATAAAACATACTGTTAACGAGCACCTATTTTGCTCTAGGCATCTTTGACAGGTATTCCCTTTTCATTCTCACTAAACTACACAAAGTAGATAATGCATTTATTTATCAAAAAAGAAAACCAAATTCCTTTGTTCTTCTGGAAAGTCTACACTGCTAGTGGTAGACACTTTTACTTAAAATCCAAGTTTGTTCACAACATTATTTCTTCATAGGGTAAAAAACTCAAACACTTTGACGACCACAGACTCAAATGTCAGACAGATAACATAAGTTAGTGAAGTGTGCTAGGTGAATACTGGATTGAACTGGGGACCTCAGGTCCTGTCTAGGGAAGGTGGCTTCTATTCAACACCAACTAATTACTGCATTGAAGAACCACATTCCCAGTTTTGATATGTCTTAACCTTTCAAGAGAAGCCAGAACTGGGTTTTTATGTGACACCTTCAAAATTTTCTGTTATCTATTAATTCCATTGAATAAAAAAAAAAAATCAGCAACAACATTGGGTGGTTGAAATAAACAGAGGCTCTACCAGGCAACAGAATTCCAACTTGTTGCTGCTATACACGCATTATTTTTCTTTCCACTAAACTATACTGAATCTATTGCTTTGCATGCTTGATAATTTGTTTAGTGTGCTATCCCTGAGCTCTCCTCTGACTTAAGTGTAACCATAAAAGTTGGTACCAGAACAGTAGTTCAGTGAGGAAAATCTGTTTCTGTGTCAACTAGATATTGCTATAATAATGCTACATGACAAATAACCACAAGATCTCAGTGACACCCAATAATAAGCATGTATTCCTAGCTCATGAGTTTGTGGGAAAAGTGGGGTTCTATGTTTCAAACTACAGCATTTGAGGCAGCTCCATTTCATGTTTTCCAATGACTAGATGTCCCTTTTCTGAGTGTTTATAATCATACCTGAGGACTAGCAGGTTATCTGGGTCATGTTTGCTTCATGTGATGGCAGATTCAAGAGGACACATGGAAGCATGCAAAGTTTCTTAAAGTCTAGACTTGGGGCTGGTAAAAACTATGGCTCTGCCTACATATCACTGGCCAAATCCATCACATGGCTAAACCCAAATCAAGGGGCAGAAAATTTCCTCTTCCCTCAGTAAGCCACAACAAGCGTTTAGAGGCAGGGAAGGAAGAAATCTTGGATCCAGGGGTTTAATCTACCACAGTTCCTTGGCTTGATACTAGATGGAGTTCATTTATTTTATCAAAAACACATGAGGGTCATGCCTGGGAGTCTTTCCTGGATCCTCTGAGATCTTCCAATTTTGTGTTCAACAACTAACCAAGATCTCATACAGTAGCAATTCCTCCTTGATTTTCTCATTTCCCAATAAAACTCCAAAATCTTTTTATTCTTATTTTATTTTTCTAGGAAGACTGGCTTAACGTCCTCTATTTTTTATTCAATACAATACTGTTTACTTATTATAATGTTTGCTTCTCTTAAAAACTCTTACATACTGGAAAATTAGCAAACTAAAAAAAGCCATTAAAATTATGTTGCTGGATTAAATATAGAAACTTACAACAAAGGAATAAGAATTAACATTGTGCCATCATAAAAATATCTGTTTACATTAATCTCAGCTGTACAGCAACATCAATGCAGTAGAATTTAGGGCTCTACTTATTATTCATGGCACATTATTCTGGAATTTTGTCAAAAATTAAAACAGTGATGTTCTATTATTGAATATGGATTAAAAAAGAAAAAAAACTTGTGTGTGTATACATGTATATATATATATATATGTAGAACCTTAAATTCTGCATTGATGTTGCTATACAGCTGAGATTAATGTAAACAGATATTTTTTGATGGCACAATGTTAATTCTTATTTTTTGATTTATTGTAGAGATGAAGTCTCGCTGCTCAGGCGGGTCTTGAGCCCACGGGCTCAGGCAATCCACTCACCTCCGGCTACTTGGAAGTCTGAGGCGGAAGGATCGCCAGAGCCCAGCAGGTCAAGGTTGCGGTGGCTGAGAGTGGCCACTGCACTCCAGTCTGAGTGACAGAGTGAGACTCCAATTCAAAAAAAAAAAAAACAACCTTATCAATGACTTTACTATTTGACTCCCAAAAAATACTCCAAAGAAAATACTGAGGAGAGTGGATGGTGATGGAATAGACTGGTCGGAGTGTGAAAGTCTCTGCAAAAGTGAGTGTCCATAAAGACTCTGCATGAGAGGGTGTGTGCCAGTGGGTGAGTGAAAGTTCATCTGACGGGAGACTCAGATTCATGTACCCGGGGCTCTCCTCCAGAGGTGACTGCAACGTACTACCAACCTGAGATTGGAACCCCTGGAGCACAGAATTGTCTGCCATTCCTGGGGCTCTCTTGAGAGGTGTCAGCAGAGAACAGCTCCTCCTCATCACCTGGCACCTGGCCCATGCCATCACCTGTGGCAGCAGACTGGCATGAACCCCAGGAAACATGGAGAAGGCAGGGCATAGAAATCTGGAACCCAGCCCCACCACCAGTGAAGAGATGTCAAATGGTGCCATCTTCTTTGACCCAGGACCAGGCAGAGACCTGCACCGTCCTGCCCAGCTCTGGCCAGAAGACAGACACCACTTCCCCCATGCTGGAAAAGGCACAGATACATCAGATCTGAGTGGGAGACTTGAAGCAGTGACAGCAGCAGATGAGTCAGGTGAGTCCAGATCTGAACCATTCTCCTCCCACAGTAGTCTGTTGGGCATCTGACCTACACTGAGAACAACCTTATCAGCCTGTGCTGAGAGTGGAGGGGATGGGCTGGAGACTAGAGCTGTTCCTTTACACAGCAGTAGTAGCAGAAAGGGACTTGGAGTTACAGAAATGACCACAGAGCAAGTTTTTTGTTTGATTGATTATTTTTAGTTTTAGTTTTTATTTTTTCTTCTCTTTCTGTGTAGGGGTATTTTTGAGGGTGAATACATCAATAGGGGTTTTTCCTTGTTTGTTTTTATGATTGTCTGTATTTTTTTTTCTGTCTTTGTTTCTCTGCTTGTTCGTTAGTTGGGATGCCTGTCTGGTTTCCCTCCTCTCTCTCTCCACCTTCCTTTCACCTTTCTCCTTTCTTTTTCCATTCTCTTCCTTTTTCTTATCTCATTTTGCTTTCAGGGGGCAAACATACACCCCCACTACACAGACAGATTGTAAAGCAGTGGTAAGTGGGTTCTGTGGGGCCCAAAACCTGTCAGCGGATACCGGGATCTGCAGATAGCTTCTGAATCACAGCTCCCCCCTCAATCAAATCTCATGACTGCAAAAAGCACAGCCTTCCACCCCCAGTCCAGCTTCAAAATGGAACAAAGCCAGAGGATCTACATAAGGAAGAATAAAAGACGGAGCAAACAGAAGAAAACACTATCCCCCACATCACTGAACAACAGAATTAGAGAATAGGTTAAAAAAAAAGTGGGGGAGGAAAATCTACACACATGAGGAAAAAAAGGAAGAATATGAGTCTCACACAGACCATGGGAGAATAACTGAGAATACAGACTTTGGAACTCAATCAATGAGGAGTCCCTAGAATGACTGGTCTCAAACCACAAGCCCAGATATCAAGATATTAATAGAGAGAATAAATAGAAATGAGGAGAGACAAGAGGAAAGAATGGAGTTGATAACTGAGATAACAGCAATACAAAAATACAGTGAATGAAATAAATAACAAACTGATAAACATGGAAAGCAGAATTAACCAAGTAGAAGAAAGAATCTCAGAGCTTGAGGACCAAATATGGAACTAGCCCCAACTGTTAAAAATATAGAAAACAAGCTTAAAAAGATGGAACAAAACCTCCAAGATATGAGCCATTATATCAAAAGAATGAATCTAAGATTAATTGGAATCCCTGAGGCAGAAAGAGAGACAGAGACCACTCTGGAACAAACATTCTATGAAATTATCCAAAAAACTTCCCTCATCCCATCAGAGATGCAACCATTCAAACACAAGAGATTCAGAGAGCCCCCGCAAGACAACAAATTAGAAGACCAACTCCTAGACACCTAGTAATTCACTTACAAATAGTACGTATAAAAGAAAAAAAATCTTAAAGGCTGTAAGAGAGAAAGCTAAGACTATCTACTGGGGAAGATCCATTAGAACAGCAGCAGACTTAACTGCAGAAACACTTCAGGGTATGAGAGATTGGAGTCCAATCTTTAAAGTTTTCAAAGATAAACAATTTCAACCAAGAATTACCTACCCTGCTAAGCTAAGTTTTATCAGTGATGGAGAATTAAAATTTTTCCCAGACAGTCAACCCCTAAGAGTTTACACCACCTCCAGACCAGCTCTATAAGAAACACTTAAGAAAGTATTAAACACAGAAGAAAGAAAAAAAGAAAGACAACATCCCTCCGAAGAATGCCGGAAAAAATAAAAAACACACATAAATTGGCTTAAAAATCAAAAGACAAGAAACAAATAAGCAAACAGCAGCAGCAACAACAAACTCTATAAGAACCTCATGGCAGGGATCAACTCTCACATCTCAATAATTAGCCTGAATGTGAATGGACTAAATGTACCACCGAAAAGACAAAGAATGGCAAATTGTATAAAATATCATGATGCAACAATATATTGTCTCCAAGAGACTCTTCTCACCAGAACTGACACTCACAGACTCAAAGTAAGAGAATGGAAAACAAATTTCCAGGCAAACAGAACACAAAAGAAAGCAGAGGTTGCAATCTTAATATCAGATAAAATATCCTTTAAGCTATCAATAATTTCAAAAGATACAGAAGATCACTACATAATGATAAAAGGTTCAATCCATCAACAAGAAATAGCCATCCTAAACATATATGTACCTAATATATGAGTGCCAACTTTCATAAATCAGCTTTTAAGTAAACTAATAAAAGATATTGACTCCAATATTCTCATAGCTGCAGACTTAAATATCTCACTTACAGCCGGGCTCGGTAGCTCAACCTGTAATCCCACGCCTTTGGGAGGCTGAGGTGAGTGAATTGCCTGAGTCCGCGGGTTCGAGACCCACCTGGGCAGCGAGACCTCATCTCTACAGTAAATCAAAAAATCAGCCGGGTGTGGTAGCATGCGCCTGTAATTCCTGCTACTCGGAAGGCTGAGGTGGAAGGATCGCTGGAGTCCAGCAGGTCGAGGCTGCGGTGGCCGGGAGCGGCCACTGCACTCCAGTCTGGGCGACAGAGTGAGACTCCAACTCAAAAAAAAAAAAAAAAATCCCACTTACAACTCTAGACAGATCCTCAAGACAAAAAATCAACAAGGAGAACAGGAACCTCAATGTGATGCTTGACCAAAGGGACTTAATTGATACCTATAGAACACTCCACCCAACAACCACAGAATATACATTCTACTCATCACCCCATGGGATGTACTCTAAGATTGGCCACACCCTTGGCCATAAATCAAGCATAAACAAATTCCATAAGGTTGAAATCTTGCCATGCACATTCTCAGATCACAGTGAAATAAAAATAAATATCAATACCAAAAACATTTCCCCAAAGCCCACAAAGATAAGGACACTAAGCAGCATGATGCTGAACAACTACTGGGTCAACACTGAAATTAAAGCAGAAATAAAAAGATTCCTGGAAACAAATGAAAATGAAGAAACATTTTACCAAAACATCTGGGATGCCATGAAAACAATACTAATAGAGAAAATCATACCTCTAGGAACACACATGAAGAAAATGGAAAGATCACTAGTTAACAGCTTAACAAATCCCCTAAAGAAGCTAGAAGAGCAAGACCACAAAATCCTAACTTCAGCAGAAGAATCCAGATCACCAAAATAAAAGTCTAAATTTGGGACATAGAAAACAAAAAGATAATATAAAAAATCTATGAAACAAAAAACTGATTGAAAGGATAAACATGATTGACGGACCCCTACCTAGACTTACCAAAAAAAAAAAAAAAAAAAGAGAGAGAGAGAAAAAGCCCAAATAAACACAATTAGAAATGCAAAAGATCAAGTCACAACTGACCCAAAGAAATACAAAAGATTATCAGAGATTATTATGTACACTTGTATGGAAACAAACTAGAAAACCTAAATGAAATGGAGGACTTTCTGACATCACACAATCTACCCAGATTGAAACAAGAAGAAATCAACACCCCTAAATAGACCAATAACAACCCAGGAAATCAACGATGTCATAAGAAAACTACCTACAAAACAAACAAACAAACAAACAAAAAAACCCTGAACCAGATGGTTTTCCAACAGAATTCTAGAAAACATACAAGGTGGAACTGATACCAATCCTATTGAAAATATTAAGGCAATTGAGAAAGATAGAACTCTCTCCAAATCATTTTATGAAGCTAACATGACATTGAAAACCAAACCGGGTAAAGATCTAACAAAGAAAGAGAAGTACAGGTCAAATATCCTCGATAAAAGTGATACTAAAATTCTCAACAAGATTCTAGCAAACTGGATCCAACAACACATCTCAAAAATCTTCCACCATGACCAAGAGAATCTGTCAAAAAACTTCTTGCACTAATAAAGGAGTTTGACAAAGTCTCAGGGTATAAAATAAATGTGCAAAAGACAGTCACATTTCTATACACCAACAATGAACAACAGAAACACAAAAGGCACAATCCCATTCACAATAGCCACACACACACAAAAAGAAATACCTTGGCATCTTCCCAACTAGAGAAGTGAAAGACCTTTACAATGAAAACTACAAAACACTACTCAAAGAAATCAAAGATGATACAAACAAATGGAAAAATATTCCATGCTCATGGATTGGAAGAATCAACATTTTTGAGATGCTCAACCTACTCAATCTACAGATTTAATGCAATATCCATAAAATTACCAGCAGCATTCTTCTCAGACCTGGAAAAACAATACAGGAATTCATATCTACAGATTTAATGCAATACCCATAAAATTACCAGCAGCATTCTTCTCAGACCTGGAAAAACAATACAGGAATTCATATGGAAACATAAACAACCATGAATAGCCAAAACAATCCTCAGCAAAAAACAACAACAACAACAAAAAACAAAGTGGGAGGTATCACATTGCCAGGCTTTAAACTTTATCATAAAGCTATAATAATCAAAACAGCCAGGTACAGGTACAAGAACAGGCATATAGACCAATGGAACAGGATAGAGATTCCAGAAGCAAAACTTCAATTTTTCAACCAACTCATCTTTAACAAAGCCTCCACCATCAACCACTGGGGAGAGAAGAACCTATTCAGCAAATGGTGCTGGAAAAACTGGTTGACTCCATGCAGAAGATTAAAACAAGACCCCTAACTATCACCATACACAAAAATCAACACTAAAGGATCAAAGACCTAAACATAAAGCCGTTATTAACCTATAAGAACCTTGGAAAATGCAGGAGACACCCTTATGGAAAATGGAACTGGCAACCAATTCCTGATTAAAACCCCAAGTGCTCATGCCATAAGAGAAAAGATGGACAAGTGGGACCTCATCAAACTGGCAAATTTCTGCAATGCCAAAGAAACCATCAAGAGAGTGGGGAGACAGTCCACAGTCTAGGAAAAAATATTTGCCAGCTGTATATCTGACAAAAGCCTAAGATCTAAGATCTACAAGGAACTTAAATATGCTGAAAAGATAAAAACAAACAGCCCCACTACAAAGTGGGCAAAAGATATGAACTGATACTTCTCCAAATAAGACATATGAGCAGCCAACAGACACATGAAAAAATGCTCTGCCTCACTAGTCTTCAAATTAAAACTGCACTGAGATATCACTTAACTCCAATCAGAATGGCCATCAACAATTACTCAAAAAACAACAGATGTTGGAGAGGATGCAGGGAAAAGGGAACATTTCTACACTGTTGGTGGAAGCGTAAACTAGTACAGCCTTTGGGGAAAACAGTTTGGCGATTATTAAAAGACCTAAAAATCGACCTTCCATATGACCCTACAATCCTCCTACTAGGAATATACCCAGAGGAACTCAAATCACTCCATAGAAAGATGCATGTTTATTGCAGCATTATTTGCAATAGCAAAAACATGGAACCAACTATGCTGCCCATTGAAAGAGGATTGGATAAAAAAATGTGGTACATATACATGATGGAATATTATGTACTCATAAAGAAGGACAAATTTATGAACTTTGCAGCAACTTGACGGACTTAGAGTCTACAATACTGAGTGAACTATCACAGAAACAAAGAACTGAGCACCACATGTTCTCACTCATAAGCGGACCTTGAACAATTATCAAAGA
Organism: Carlito syrichta; assembly: GCF_000164805.1. Classification (NCBI taxonomy): domain Eukaryota; kingdom Metazoa; phylum Chordata; class Mammalia; order Primates; family Tarsiidae; genus Carlito; species Carlito syrichta. The sequence continues at coordinate 291,718 of NW_007249924.1, read as the reverse complement.
CTATAAGAAAAGGATTGGCGGTAGTTGGAAACTGCTGGGGTTTGGGGTGGATTGGCAATAATGGGAAACTGCCTACCAGGGGAGGGAGGAGGCACAGCTCGTCAACAAGGGTACCTGCAGAATGAATATTTGTATATCTAGCCGTGAATTGTACCCCACCACTTTAAAATTAAAAAATGCCAAAAATAAATATCAGAAGCAGTGAATTATAAAAGGAAAAAAATGCCACAGAGAAATTATTAGAGATGTGTTCATGTATATGTTCACAAATACGTATTGTATTACTTATCATATTAATCACAGAAAAAAATCTAAGACCCAACAAAATAGGAAATCTAATGTGAATTTCATCCTATTCATATAATGGATTACTAGGTCACAGTGAAAAATACGCTTTCTGAAAATGTTGAGTCAAGAGGGCAGTGGGGAAGATCTAATTCAAAAGTGGGATAATACATTTTCAAAATTATATTCAGTGGTTTTTTAAACTTTTATCTCCTACCTAGAAAAATGCACTCATGCAAAAAAATAACAAAATGGTATGCATTTGGGAGGGGTCAAATTCCTGTAGCCATTTTTAGGAGGCTAGGTAAAGGAAGCCTAATATATTTGTCATGAATTTCTTTAAAATAATCTGCTTCTTTGTTTTAATTGTACACAAAAATATAGAAGATGCTCAGGGACTTCTGTAGGAATTTGGGCAAAGATTGTGCAAATAGATCCTTTCTATTTACTGAGTAATACCAAGTCCAAGCACTTACAAGCACATATACATGCATGCGTGCACGTGCACACATGTGCGCGCGCGCGCGCGCGCACACACACACACACACACACACACACACACACACACTGAGTTAAACTAGACAGCAGTGCTTAACAGAAGAAAGGGGATATCTACAAGTTTAAAAACAATGGGAGAAGTCAATTCCAGAAGAAATGACATGCTGAATGTTTTGAAGTTTCAGAGGAGGATCCAAACTCTTGGATTTTTAATGCTCTTAGCCACAAGAGATCCAAACTCTTGGATTTTTAATGCTCTTAGCCTAAGCCAGACAAGAAAGCTGGACCTGAGATTCTTGAAGAAATGGGGTCTTCCTCAAATAAGGAATTTGATAAAGTTATATTTTATTATTTAAAATTTTAATCATAAGGTGATATTATTAATATTAATATTAATATTATTTGGTCTGACCATTCAAGATGAAAAAGTTTGGGATGTCTTTGACTAGAGATAAGAGGTAAGAGAGTAGACTCTGTTCTGAAAGAACAGTCACCAGAACCTGAAGACAAATATTGCCAATAAAGGATTAACTCTCTGTGCTCATGTATGGTGGGGGGATTTTAGAGATAAGATATATAATTTTATATAATTCTTATTTTTTACTAGAATTTCTTTCATTCCTTCTTTCAGCTAAATATGCAAAAATTTCACAGATATTTACTAGTTAGAGATTTTTGCCCCTTACAAAAACAAACACTACAATTTCTAAGGAAAATATTTTGTGTCATCACAATCGCATCTGAACACTTTTCAATATTTTCCAGTTAAGTTAAAAGCAAAAGTAAGGTCACTGCAAAAATATAGCTGCCATTGTACATCTAGTACAGCTGAGCAATAATGCATGAATGAAGACCTCCCCTTGCCCAAAGCCAGTCGTTTGAGAGAAACTTGAATTAGCAAATCATGCACAAGGAACAGAGGCAGACAGAGAATGGTTACATGGGTCACTGCGGAGCTCATTTAGGTTGCCTTAACCGCTGAATATTTTTTGTGTTCTAATTCAGTGAAAAACTGTGACAAATGTAAACTCTGTGTCAAAATCTGGTTAAAATCTCCCCAACAGGCAATCAACTAAACAGAATCTTAAAAAGACTATGTACCACAGTAGCAAGACTGAGTGACTTGTGACACTTGGTGCTATGCAAGTTTTAGGATAAAATTTCTAAATGATTGTGATTTAGAAATCTTAGAAAACTACAAAAATATGAGAAGGAAAAAGTACCTTCAGAATCAGAAAGGCTGATTCTTATACATGATTTGGAATCAGTCTCTTCACTTTAGAGTCATTATAACCTCATGGGTTCTAGAGTCATGGGTTCTCTATTTAAAGAGTTCATTCTCCAACTCATAGCAGCAACGTCCCTTTGGGTAAGTTACTCAGTTGAGCCTCAGTTTCCTTATCTGCAAAATAAAAGTAACCATACTCTATGTTTTGGGTAGTTTTGATGATTAATAGGTAATACACATGAATGGCTAAATGAAGGGTTAGACAAGGAATCATTTATCAATGTACGTTGTTCAAGGTGTTCCCTGAACTTCTCTCATAGATACTGTAACATTCTGCTCCAAATCACTGCCAGAATATTCCTTATTCCATTCATATGTAACCACATAAATTTCCAGGATATCTGATGTGAGTAGGTAGAACCTCAAGAGATATTAGGCCATTATGGCACACATCTCTCCACTAAAAATAATGCCTATCATTTACTGATAAAGTAATTCATGGTAGACAATATTGTGCTTCTATACCCTGAAATAATTAATCCTCATAATATAATCATTATTTTACTCTTTTTATAGGTGATGAAAAACAGGAATTCATTGAAACTTGTGTGGCAGAGCCAGACTTCAAACTTAAATCTCTCAGACTCTAAACTCAAGACTGCCTCCTTCCAGCAGTGTCTGTTATGGGTTGATTTGTGACTCTCCTCGTTAATAGGTATGTTGAATTCTTAACCTCAAGTACCACATTATATGATCTTATTTTATAATAAGATTATTGCAGATGTAATTAGTTAAGATGAGGAAATACTGGAGTAGGATGGAGCCCTAATACAATATTACTGGTGCCCTTACAAAAAATGAAAATCTAGACACAAACATGCACACAGAAAGAATGTCATGTGAAATTTAAAGAGTAAATTGAAGTGGTACAGTAGAAGACAAAAAGCTCCAAAGATGACTAGCCAACCACTAGAAGAAGTTAGAGAAAAAGCACAGAATATATTCTCCCACAAATACCTCAGAAGGAACCAACTTGACCAATTCCTTGATCTCAGATTTCTGGCATCCAGAACTGGGAGACATTGTATTTCTATCCAGTTTGTGGTGTTTGATAGGTCAGTCCTAGCAAATGAACACAGTCTCCTTTAATCTCCTCTCATCTTTTTCGTTTAATAAATATAGTCTGTATATTGATTCTTGCTAAAGTTTGGAATATCAAATCATCTTGATTATTTTTGAGATTTTCCAGAAACTAATTTAACTTATTAGAAAATGGTCATGGACTTCCAGCACTATGGTAGACGGCATTGCTAAAGGACAGCATCCTTCTACAAACAGAGAGAAATGCCAGATAGAGTAAACAAAGTGTTTCAAAGTAGAGAATTAAATGATAAAGAAAGGCAAGTTAGAGATAAAAATGAAGAGAAATTTAGCAAACAAAAAAATAGAGTAAGGAAATCACCCAAAATTCAAATCAGAGAAAGATGTAAAGATAACAGTAGTTACTACATAAAGGATATGATGGGAAGTTATGATATATGTATCATAGTAATTCTATAAAACTAAAATAAAATAGAAGAAAAGCAATATTCAAGGTAGTAGTAAGTTAAAAGTATCCATTAAAGAAGTGTATCAAACATATTAAATAAAAAAGTATATATACTTAACACTTCATTTAAAAGAAAAAAAAACTTCCCAAATTCAAAAGACAAAATTGTCCCAAAGTTTCTAAAAAATAATGAGTACTAGATTGACAGCAGTCTTGAAATCAACCACAACAAAGAGAAGACAATTGAAGAATAAATTTAAAGTATCGAGAAAATATATCTGTAAACTTAGAATTGTATACCTAGTTGGACTTTTGATCAAGTGTGAGGGCAAAATAGATATTTTTGTCAAAGACATTACCATTCACCAATTTCACTGAAAGAATACGAATAGAAATACTTCCAAAGAATAAAATTTAGCTTGAAGAAAATAGTGGAGTATAAAATAAAATAGTATAAAATAAATTAGTGAATGTATTATCTATAAAAAGCATTGATAGCAATGGCTAATTCTGAGTGCTTAAATTCCAAATACAGACATGGAAGATAGGAGAGGTGACTGAATTTAAAAAATTCCAGAGTCTTTGTATTTGGAGGAAGTCAATAAAGATATTCATTCATATTAGGCATGGTTAAGACAAATATTTGTTAGGACAAGTATTGAACCATTTAATTTAAGACTATCTCCAAAATAATAAAAATAGAATGCATAATTTTAAATTAATAGAGGAAATCAAAGAGTACAAAAAAAATTTTGACTAATGTCTTAGTCTGTACCACTATTACTGACTACCACAGAAGAACAGACAATTATTTCTCAAAGCTGTGGAGGCTGAGGAGGCCAAGGTCAAAGTGCTGGCACATGGTGACTTTTTTCTGCATTCTCACATGGTGGAAGGTGAAAGAGGCAAGAGAGAATGAACACACTCCCACAAGCCCCTTTTATAGTGGCATTAACTCATTAATGAGGGTTGAGCCCTTATGATTTTGGAGGTGTTTACACCTCCAAAAAGGCCCCACCTCCCAATACTGTTGCTTTAGAGATTAAGTTTCCAACACATAAATTTGGGGAGAGACATTCATACCATAGCAATCAATAAAATGGAATGAAACAAACAAGTAAAAGGAAGCAAAGAGAAAAGAAGACCTGGAAAAACACAAGCAAAATAAGGAAATATATTCAAATATGTTAGTAGCCTCAAAGATGTATGTAGATGAAATTTCTTTGTTTAAAATCAGAGATTTTTCAATTGTATTTAAAGAAATAAACTTGTGCTTATAAAAGACACACCAACACAAATTTTCCTTCAGTAAGATTGAATTTAAAGATAAAAAAAGAAGACAACTGGTAATACCAATGTAGAAAAGGTTATGTAGCAATATTAAAGACAACATTGTTTTTATGTAAAATATACTATTTTTTATAAAATGGATCTTTTAATGTTGAAGCTACACAATGGTGAATTTTTCTTGTATTAATCTATATAGTCTTTATGTCTAGAACAGTGTCTAGAACAGTATCTGGCACATAGCAGATGTCCAGAAATGTACGTTGAATAAATGTTGAATAATTACTAAAAGAAAAAAATTATCAATTCTAAGTTGTCTAAGTAATTAAGAACTTAGCCTCAAAATATAAAAGAGCACACACTATGTTATATGAAAATGTTAAGGTATGTAGGCACACACACACACACAATTTTAGAAGAAGGAAAACAAAGTAAACAATTTGTAAGAAATTGTGAACCATATAATAAAATTCTCACTACCATCTGCCAGACTGTGCCACCTGTTTGAGCTAGACAATGAGACTGCTAAATTACAGGTACTGTGATTCATACCAATAACACTGTTGTGTAAAATCATGCCTATGTTCTTGTCTTTGCTTATTTAATAATGTTATAAGGTGCATAGATAAATCAGTCACCTTGTTTGCTGAGCTCCTGATGCTTAAAGGACAAGGTGATCTTCAAATTCTGTTTTCGGTGTGATTATGTTGCTTTCTCCTCTACATTCTTCAATAGCATCTGGTGAGCATGGAATGTGAATTGTTAATTCAACTCTAGCTATAAAATTAGCCCAGGTTCAGCAGAGAGTGTAGGAGCAGCTGGTAAACAATATAAGATCCCATAGGCACCACAAGCTGAATATACTTCAACAGGATGCCTGATTCATTTTTTCCCCTTATTCTTTTCTCTAGAGATGCTGCAAAATTTGGAAAGAGTTTCTAGACAGAAAGTTAGAGTTAAGGTGGTGGGATGGGAGGCGAAGGATTCAAAATGTAAAAGAAACAGCACAACAGTTTGATAAGACTAGAAATGCAAGACTTTAACCTGAATTCTTTTTCCATAACAAATAAGGCTACACCCATGGTGAACTCTCCTCTTACACTATTTTTTTTCAGTTCTCTTTTACTTTTTTCTTTCACATAGGCTAAAGTAATAATAGCACTGTAATTGTCACACTAACAGTTTTAAATGTGTTTGCTTAATAAAGGAATGATGTTAGCCACTATGAATTAGGTTTTTAAAAATGTATAGGTACCATCATCACCCCACTAAATAGGTATACAGTTTAAAGATTGGGTTAAATCCACAAATGGAAAAGAAGACCACATCAATATACTTGTTATTATAAATTATTTGAACACATTTCTGATAGCATTTTAAATGGCTAAAATGGAAAGAACCAATAGAAAATGCCAAAGTGAGAAAGAATAAATAATAAAAATGTGGTTGATGTTATATGGTAGGAAGATAAAAACAACTCAGATTATACAGTATTTCTCAACAGAAAGCTATTTCATTCCGTTATTTAGGAGAATGTCCAAAATGTCTGTGAAGAGTTCAGTGGTTAGTTTACCTTGAGATACTGAAATAAACTCTGTGATTTTTCAAGACAGAGAATATTACTGGCTTGGCAGTGAGCTTAAAAACAAGCACTTCTCTTATGCAGGAAGGACACATTTTCTATCACATGTTTATGTGCTTTTATTAAAATAACACATTCCTATTAGGGTGACTTAATTAATCATAAAATCCACTTTTAGAACAATAGCCACTGGTAGAAAATAGATTCTCAAGAAAACATAAGTTGAAAAATAAGGACAAATTTTATAACTGAGTCAATTTTCCAGATAAGGAAGAAAATTTTAGATGTGTGGTTATCTAGTTTTCAGAACTCTTAAGAGATCTGAGAAGCAATTTCCATTAATTATCACAAAACAAATTAATGAAGTTAGTGAATAATAAAAAAAAAGTGCAACTCTTCTCTTTGAAACAAAATGCCTAAATATGCTCATTCAAACCAAAACTGATTGCATTCTTTGGGTACAACATAAATCATTTCAGGAGCAGATTACTATTATGTATATGATAATGCAAAACAAGCCAATAAAAAAGAAAGAAAGAAAAATAGAACCCACTGTATTCAAATAAGTTATTGGAAATGGAAAATCTGTTCCAGAGCTGAACAGATAAGCAAGGCTTAGAGTTAAAATTAAAAATCGAGCATTCTGAAGTAAATGATATTGGAAACAAATCTTGGTGACTTAAGAAAGGCCTGGAGACCTGAGACAGACTGTTTTCAAAGGAGAGAAGCAGCCTCTACAATATTACTATGAACCTGACTTATAGGACAGGTTCTCTGGAAGCAGATACTAACAGTGGTTGGGGTTTATCAGGAATCAAAATCTGTGAAAATCAGGGTAAGAAACAGAAATTAAACTGTGATGCCAACTAATAGAGCCTTGGTCAGGGAACTCAGCAGTGAAAATTGACTGTCAAAGTTGTCTTGCAGTGGATGGAAGGACCATACTTTTCCACTCACTCACCAGGTGCTGGACCTGTCAGAGGTAGAATGAGGATGCCCTATTCAAACAAGGTAGATCCTGAAGGACCTGGCAACTGTAAGCTGTCTGCTAACTCTCTTCATAGCTGGACAGCAAGTCCTTCCTTGAGGCTGAATCTAGGCAGTGTGTCCCCATATCTACCAGAGAAGTCTACAGAGAATGTGGCCCTCTGAGAGATTCTTGTGCCAGGCAGAAGACCTAAGTATGTGAAGGAGTGAGGGTTGTTGTACTGCACTGTGGATATCTTACCTTACCTAAAGATGGCTCATTCAATTTAAAAAAAATTGAACTCAACTGAAACTAGTAGTATAGTATAGTATGCATGGATAGCCAGAGACTATCAGGCTAGTGATGCCTAAGAGGCAAATTCTAAGGATTTTTAAAAAATAGTAATTTAAATAGCTGATCCTCTCTCCTGTCCCCACTGATTGATCCAAAGAACTGTTCCCTCTAGTGTGATTAAGAATTATTTAAGGCACTTGTTGAAAATACAAATTCTTAACTGTGATCTCCATGGATTCTGACTCAGGAGAGGAAAGATGAGTTCGGGGATCCTCAATTTTGTATCTCAGCGATGCTGAGACAGTGAAGGAACCACACTTGGAGAAAAACATCCCCAAAGCTTTGGTTAACTCTGCAACATACAACGGTCCTGTGATTTGGGGTCTAAAAGAGGATATTGTCTAGAAATGAGCAGAATAAAGCAGAAGAACACCAAGAGTAGGACACAGAAAACAACAGGAGAAAAAGTCCCAGTGGAGAACAGGCGTCAGGAACAAACATAATAAAACACATCCTTCACCAAATGCACTGAGGCAGATCTTTGGCACCAGAGAAGCAGATACTTCTAAAACACAAATAATGGGCCAAAGAATGTATTCAATATATCAGAAAGTAACAACTGCATATAAACACAGACAGGAAATATGAGACTTCCAAGTTACCCAAGCATCTTTAGCAGATTTAACAAGCCTCTGACTTTCCTACTTATAAGCTGATCAGTCTAATAAATGTCTATTTAAACTTATGTTTTACTTGACTTATAATCAAATTCTTACAACTCTTTTATATTTTAATGTAGAATAGTGCATCTCTAGAACCAAAAGAAGGTTTTAAGAGCTACTGTTACCCTTCTTTCAATGTTGTCTAAAGATTTTATTCATTATTAGAAAGACAGTTCTGGATTATCAAACACAAGATCTCTTCATTTATGCCCGGTGAATAAATCTGACACATTTATGTAGAGCATTGAATAACTTAGTGAACTGAGGCCACTTGGGACTGAGCAATACTCATATTTGGAGTACCTCAGAAATTTTTACAGATTTTTGGTTTAAACCCAGGAACAGTGACAAAAATGTGTTAATAAAGAAAGTAGATATGTGAATGTATCAAGTCTCCTTACTTCTTCCGCATTTAGCATGAGTCAACATGCTTTTTAAATAACACTGCACACAAAACAAAAATGCTTGCAAGAATGCAGAGCATTCATTTTTAATAAAATATATTTTCTTGCTTTTAATCAATAATATAAAAATAGATGTTGATACACTAATTTCAAACTCATTATTTATGTATTAGAATGTGAAAGGAGGGGCTTGGAAGGCACCTGGTGACATACTCAAGCTTAATAAGATCTTGACTTATGTGTTAAATCAAAAAACAAACAATTATGAATCTAACAAAAGAGATTTTAATAATTAGTCATATTGTATTGGCATGATTTTTAAGATCTCATTTTTGTGGAATTTTGTTTCTTGCTCTCTTATCCAGGGACTTCATAAATTAAAAATGACTATATCTGGATATTTTAGATTGAATGCAGTGACAGGTCTCTTGACTGACTTTCACTTAGTTGGTGCTGAATTGACAGTATCTTTGCACAGGTCTTTGCAAAGCACACTGACGGATATGCCAGGTACAAAAAACCCTCTCTGCAGTTGATCACTTACTCTTATACTCATGTACTTCTGCTTGATCAATGAGTCTTTAGGTCAACAAGAGTCGATTGCATTTGCAAAGAACCTAGCAGGGAGCCTGTAGCTGGCACTCCTACCCAACTTAGTATCTTTCTCTTCTCCTCTCTGGTAAAAAATCAGAAGCTGTTAGAGCAAGAAAAAGAATCGCAAAATGCATTACTGGTGTGACATTACAAGTGTCATAAGGCAATACACAGGAGTACAATAAGTACAAAAATATAATTCACAGAAACAAAGGCATATTATATTTATAAAATAGTATAATACTATATATTACATTCTATTTTATATATTATACCTTATCATATTTTATTATAATAAGAGATCACAACAGAGAATACCTAAAATATAAAACTGAAAATTCCATGAATCTCCTGTTTCTGAAATGGAAGAACTTAGATGGTCATATAATATTAATCCTCTTATTTGCCAAATTAGAAAACAGGCTCAGAAGGGTTACTATATACAGATTACTTATTTTGGACCATGCACTGTTTAATTATGTTCTATAGGTTCATTTATGGTCATTGTCAAAATAGCCCTAAAGAATTATTATTGGCATATGAGAATTATTTTCTGCATTTTACAGATGAGCAAGGGAGTCTTGCTAAAAGCTATTAGCTGCAGAGCTTAAGATCCTTCTAACTTACCCCAAACTCACTTTTTCTGACTTACGTCAGATTGTATAAATGGGTCAATAAAGATTTTAATTGAATTGAGGGGAGGTAGACAAGCTAGTGATTCATTTATGTTAGTTTTAATTAAGAAAAAGAGGTCCAGTGATAAACCCAATGACTTCACGGGCCACAGAGGAGACCAAAATATGTGAAGTAATGGTTTTTGTAGTGCATGGTAGATTTTTTTACATTACCTAAAGACATTCTCATTCAATTTATTAAAAAATGAAACCAGCCCAATAATGTATATCTGCCTGAGAACTACCAATTTGCAACATGAGAAGGGAAGCAAAGGTAAAAGATTGGTACAAATAAGTCTAGAAAACATTCTAAGCTTGGAATTGAGACAATAATGGGAAGATACAATAAAAAGAAGAACAATTAGAGTAAAAAATCCAGGGCTGGCTGGTTTTATTTTTTATTATACTTCTTTTTTATTCTAAAGATGTGGGGTAAAATTCATGTTTAGGTATACAAATGTTGATTATGCTGGTACACTTGTTGATGAAGTTTGCCCCTCCCTCCCCTGGCAGTGTCCTTTAACTGCCAATTACTTTCTTATAGTATTATAATAATGGTTCAAAGTCCATTTCTGAGTGAGAACAAATGGTACTCTCTTCTTTGTTTCTGTGATAGATCACTGAGTATGATCGACTCTAAATCTATCCAAGTTGCTACAAATTTCATGTTTGTCCTTCTTTATGACTGCATAATATTCCATTATGTATATGTACCACCTTTTTTTTTTTATCCAGTCCAGTTTCGATGGGCAGCATGATTGGTTCCATGTTTTTGCTATTGTGAATATAGCTGCCACAAACATACATGTGCAGGTATCTTTTTAGTAGAATGATTTGAGTTCCTCTGGGTATATTCCCAATAGGGAAATTGTTGGGTCATATGAAAAGTCAATTTCTAATTCTTTCCGAAATCACCACACTGTCTTTCAAGGCGATTGCATTAGTTTAAATTCCCACCAGCAGTGTAGAAGTGTTCCTTTTTCTCTGCACCCTGGCCAGCATCTGTTGTTTATTTTATTAATGTTGGTTATTCTTACTGTGGTGAGGTGATATATCAATGTGGTTTGGATTTGCATTTCTCTGATGATGAGTGAGGCTGAGTATTTTTTCATGTGTCTGTTGGCTCTGCCTGTATATCTTCTTTTGTGAAGTGTCTATTCATGTCTTTTGCCCATTTTTTAATAGGGCTGTTTGGTTTTTTTCTTTTCAGCACATTTGAGTTCCTTGTAGATCCTAGAGGATGCCTTTGTCAGATACACAGTTGGAAAATATTTTTTCCCCATTCTGTGGGCTGTCTCCCTGCTCTCTATACTATAAGGCTACAGTATTCAAAACAGCCTGGTATTGGTACTAGAACAGGCATATTGACCAATGAAACAGGATAGCGATTCCAGAAGCAAAGTCTCAATTTCTCAATCAACTCATCTTTGACAAAGTCTCCAATAACAACCACTGGGGAGAAGAGAAATTATTCAGTAAACGGTGGTGGGAAAACTGGTTGATCACATGAAGAAGATTGAAACAAGACCCCTACCTATCACCATACACAAAAATTAACTCTAAATGGATCAAACACCTAAATCTAAAACTTCAAACTATAAGAATCTTAGAAAATGCAGGAGACACCCTTATGGAAATTGGAACTGGCAACCAATTCCTGATCAGAACCCTAAGTACCATAAGAAATAAGTTAGATAAGGAGACCTCATCAAACTGATGAGTTTCTGCAAAACAAAAGAAATCATCAAGAGGGCTGGTTTTAACCAAATCAAAGAACTACATTTTTGCTTATTCAAAATAAGAAGAGCAAAGTGGACATTGAGGGTGAAGAGGGAGGGAAAAAAAGAAAAATATATATATTAGTGGTTCTTATAATGCTAGCTTAAGTATTTGTATTTTATCAGAACAACAAAAAGTATTTTAAAATGTTTCAAAAGAATAAATAAAAGTAAAAAAATAAAAATGTTTAAAAGACTTCCACTCTGTGCCAGGTATACTTTTATGAAGCTTTCAGAAAAGCCTTCATACTTTACAGACTGGTTAACTAAATTATTTAAGATAAGTAACTTTTCCAGCATTTAAAGGTAGAAAGCAAGAAAGCCAAAATTCAAACTGTGTCTGTCTGATTCCAAAAAGATCTACACAACACTATACTTCACAGTTTTCTATAATACTAGCTTCAGACTTATTATGTGTCACTACCGTTCTAAGTACTTTTCACGTATTAGCTCATTTTATTCTCACAGTAAATCTATATGATAAGTACTACAACTGGAATAATTCCCATGCAACAGATAAGTAAACCAAGGCAAAGAGGTCTATATGACTTCTTCAAGATTGAGCTAAATAAATAGTGAAAGAAAATCTTAATCCATCAGACTGAACCAATGGTGCTCTTATTTTTTTCAGCTTCATTAAAAATTGACAAAGAAAATTGTATATACTTATGGTGTACAACAAGATGTTTATATACATATATTTATATAAACATCATGTTGTGTATATATATACACACACACAGTGAAAAGTTTAAATCAAGTTAATTAACTATATTCACCACCTGATGTATTTTCAGGTGGTAAAAATATCTAAGATATACTTTCTTACAAATATTCAGGTACATATTACATTATTTTTAACTATGGCCACTATACTGTAAATAGATCTCCAGAACGTGTTTATCCTAACTGAAACTTTGACCAACATCTTCCCATTCACTCTCTTCCACCCAAGATATAACTACCATATGATCCAGAAATTGCACTTCTGAGTATATGTTCAAATGAAATGAAATCAGTACGTGGAAGAGCTATCTACATCCTCATGATGTTTCCTGCATTATTCATAATAGCCAAGATATGTAACCGACCTAGTCATCAACAGATAATACATACATAGGCTTCATACAAAAAACAAGATAGACCAGGCACAAAAAGACAAATACTGCATCATCTCATTTATATGTGGAATCTAAAAAAGTTGAACCAATGGTACTCTTAGCCAAAAGTAAAATATTTTAATCAATTAAGGAAACTGTGAAAAGGAAAAAAATCTTCAGTTTTCATTTAATGTAAGTTGGCCTTGGTAGTGTAGGGGTAGAAAAATATAATCTTTCCTCACCCATCATAATGGCCACAGCCAACTCTCCTATAACAAAAGGCAGATTAGCAATAGTAAAATATTTAAAATGTACTTAGTCAAAGTTTTATGTGACATGAAAACCTTCAGAAATAAAGATCCAAAGACTCAGAGAAAACTGCATTTTTAGGTAAGTTCGATGAAGAATAAACAGCAGTGTAAAAATGTGATTGAACAAAAAAGAAATGATCTAATGATTATAGGCTGGGGAAAAGGGGAAACCACCAAGGCTTGTCTGTTCAGATTCTTCTTGAACTCTCTTTGTAGTATCTTTTCCTCCTAAATGTAGAGTAGAACCCACTCAGAATGAGGGTCTTATAATCTAAAATTAGACACGGTAGGTCAGGGAATTTCTTTGCAGCCAACTCCTAAACAGAAAGGTGGGAAGTCAGAGTGATATTTATGTTTTATGGGTGGTTTTGGGAGAGAAGATTTCTGAAATTCTAGTTTCTATGGTCTGCCTTGGGGGAAGGAAGGGAAGAAGGAGTAAGAAAGACAGAAGGTCAGAGAGAGATTTGTTTCTCAGGTCCTTCCAATATCCTTCATTTCGGTGTCTTTCAGTGCTCTTGGGTATCATTTTCTGATAGTTCAGTTAGGTAAGCAGAGTGATAATGCAGTAAAATTTCAAACACTTTACCTTTACCCTAAATTTAATTTAAATTATTATCCTCTAATATCCATCCATTCAAAACTGCAGGAAAAATTGACTGGAAAAAGTTAGTAGAGAAAACTGAATCCATCAAATATTTCCAAGTGAAGTTCTAGAAAAGAAAGATGATTACTGTGATTCTCATATACTAAACATGTCCCTATTTGTTCAATATCAATATTCTATTACTTCTTGCCAGTGTCTGCAGTTGTTTACCAATTAGTTTATGTACAAAATCAAGTGTTTTCCCTATATAGCCACTACATGAATAAGGTACAGAGCAGGCATTTATCTTTTCTATAACCTTCCTTTTCTTTCTTTCACAAGTTTTAGTAGACAAAGTTCTATTAGCCATCATATATAAATAAGCTTAGTAATATAATTTAATGAAAACACTTAATTTGGAAAGATACCCGTTAGAACGCTCCATTTCCATCTCTGATATAAATTTCAAAACCAAAGTTCCGTCAACAGCAGGGGGAAAAGTTCCATTAACTAGAGATAGTAACTTTGCTCTTAATGGAAATACTAAATTACTGCTTTCAAATCTAAACCATATAAAACGATTTTAGTTCTTTAAGAAAGGATGAGGAACATTTTACTTTTAGAAGGAGAACATGTTATTTTCATTTGCCTTAAACGACATGTGAAATTAATAAGAGCCTACCAATAAATAGACAAACAATTTGTAAGAAATGAAATACAATATTAACAAGAATTTACACAGATTTGGTCACAAGACTGGAAAATAGAATGTTACTCATAATAAAAAGAAAAGGAGTGGGAAACTGGGATTAGTATCCATTAAAGAAGGTAAACCTGAGAATAACAGCATATTGGACATATAAAAAGCGAATGGTGAGCAAAAGAAGACAAAATCAATGTCCCCATTTGCATTGTCCTTAAAGAAAACCGGGGGGGAGAGGGGTGGTAAGTTTCTTAGTACTTATACAAATTTCAGTAAAATACTCTATATTAGTATGCTACAGTACTTTGGGTTACTAGTAGCAAAATCCAACTCTGGCTACCTTAAGCCAAAAAGGAATTTATTAGAAGAAGCTAGGGTACATAGCAGAACATAATGGAAAGCCACCTAAACAGGCTATGGGAAAATCCAGGGAGTTTAGAATTTCTCACAAGAGATGTAGAATTTCTCACTAGAGAGAATTTCTCACTAGAAATTGCTCGGTGGCTCAGCCTGTAACCCCGTGCCTTGGGAGGCTGAGGTGAGTGGATTGCCTGAATCCGCGGGTTCGAGACCCGCCTGGGCAACTTGGCAAGACCTCATCTCTACAATAAATCAAAAAATTAGCCGGGCATGGTAGTGCGCGCCTGTAGTTCCAGCTACTTGGAAGGCTGAGGCGGAAGGATCACCGGAGCCCAACAGGTCGAGGCTGCGGTGGCCTGGAGCGGCCACTGCACTCCAGTCTGGGCAACTGAGTGAGACTCCAACTCAAAAAAAAAAAAAAAGACAACCCATAATGAACTTGGCAGAGTTTCAAAAAGTTCAAATCTCCTTATCATTCAGATCTGAATTTTATGTGTTAAATGTCCAACCTTTGATCAGTCAGCGTTATCTAGGGTACTGTCATGTGGGATAGATGAAACAACTGGTATTAACTTCTGTTGAGGGGAAATTCCCTGTGTAGACAAAATTTTGAGCTAGCATTTCCTACATAGTCAAGGTAGTTACAACAAATGACAAACAAACCAAAAACTGGCACCTGAACATCACATTGAATTTCGTATTCAAGAATTACCTAATTCTCTCAATATTAACACTGAAAAAAAAATCATGTAAGTATTAACTACCTGGGGGAATTATAGTAAAAATGTAGAGACAAGAAGTTGTTACCATTTCATTTAACCTCTTTACACAAGAGATACCAACTTTACTTTTAAAAATATATTTTTCGGTTTACATATTTATTTTGTATAAATTAGGTAATATTACAAAAAGGCAGAAACGTTCAGAAAAAATAAACATCTACTTTTCATTATCCAGATGTAATTTATATTTTATAATGCAAAATATTAACCTTTTGCTATAGTTCTTTCACATGTGATTTTTAAAGAAATAAAAATGTTCTACATATAACGGAGCCATTTTCCTGAAGTTGGTTTTACTATTTCCATCCCTTATTTTGAATTTTTGACACATAGTTAGGTACTCAATAAAAGTGTATATCATTGTTGTATGTGTTTAACATTTACATAAATGTTATCATACTGCCAGTATCCATCACCAATAGGTTTTATCATGCAAAAGTATATTTTTGAGATTGAGTCATCCTAGTGCACTTAGTTTTAACTCATTCATTTTAAATGTTAAACAGGATTCTATTGTATGACTCTTAACATCCATATTGATGAATATTGAGGTTGTTTTCTTCCTTATTTCCATGCTTCTACCTGAAGAAATGATGCAATAAATATTTTAGTATAGAGCTGCTTGAGCATATGCTCAGGGGTTTTCATAGGGTTTAAAATTAAAAGTGGAATTGTTGATATGCAGGATTTGTTCACTTTTGCTATCACTAGACATTGTTCTCCAGAATTGTTGTACCAGTTTACAGTTCTAACAGCCATGTGCAAACGTTGCCATTGTACCATGTCCTTAGCAAGGATGGGTATTGTCATTTTAAAAAATTTTGTTTACTTTTTTTAGTATCAAAGTAGTATTTCTTTTCATGATAACTGGTAACTTAATATTTTTTACATATTCATGGGCCGCTATTCTTTTATGTATTTATTGTTTTCGATTGGGATTGTAGTTATTTAAAATATAATGGGTAAATTGTATTCATCACTTAAGTTTCTTCGAATATCTTCTCCCAGTGTATGGTCTGTTGTTCTATTTTATTATTGGTGTTTGGTGTTTTTTTCTTCTCATACTCTTAGTAGTCCTCTGAAAATATCTTCATTTTACCCTTCATTTTTCATAATAATTAATAGGACATATAATTCTAAATTGACATTACTATTCCTTTAGTACTTTGTAGTGCTTCAAATTCTTCTCTTCAAACTCTTCTGTTGTTAATCTTCAAACTCTTCTGTTGTTAATAAGAATTATTTATTTGCCATTTACATTTTAGATAATGTTTTGATTGTTTTTTAAATCATTTTTTAATCTTTGCACTTCATATTTTCTTTTTTTTTTTTTTTTTGAAGTTAGAGTCTCACTCTGTCGCCCAGACTGGAATGCAGTGGCCGCTCCCGGCCACCGCAGCCTCGACCTGCTGGGCTCCAGCGATCCTTCGCCTCAGTCTTCCGAGTAGACGGAATTACAGGCATGCGCTACCATGCCCGGCTGATTTTTTGATTTATTGTAGAGATGAGGCCTTGCCAAATTGCCCAGGCGGGTCTCGAACCCGCGGGCTCAGGCAATCCACTCACCTCAGCCTCCCAAAGGCACGGGATTACAGGCTGAGCCACCGAGCCCAGTTTGCACTTCATATTTTCAATGTGTCTAGTCTGGATTTATTCTAACTATTCCTCTAAGGAATCTGTGTGTTATTTGAGGCCTTGACTTAAATTCTGAAAAATCCTCAGGCATTAATGTTAAACTTCAATATGCGGAGTTCCTATTCTATTTCCTTCTATAATTCTCATCATTCTAACATATATAAAACATCTTTTCATCCTCTCTTCTCGTTTTATCTGTCCTGTATCTTAACTTCTAATATTTTTCTCCTTTTATTGGTGCTGCATCTTGTGTAATTTATTCAAATATATCTTCCAGTTTACTCATTCTCTCTTCAGCTTTGCTCATCCTATTTAATTCATTAACAGAAATTTATTTTCAGTGACTGTATTTTTCATCTCTACTTGTCTATTCTTTTCAAATATTTCTTCATTTATTAAAAAATGTAAACATATCCATTTCCTTACATCTTTCAAATTGTCCTATTATTTCTATAACAGAGTACCATTTCTCTTATCTGCTGTATCAACAGACTCTCTCATGCTGATTTGTTTCTTTGTGTGCTTTGAGTCACTGCAATTGAACTCATGTTTGAATATATATACTTAAATACATATATGAAAATGTATGTAATTATGTATGCATTTAAAAGTCTGTAAAGGCTCTGCACCCATAATTAGAAAGTTTCTCTACAAGTTTGTTTTTTATATTTCATTCCTTTCAAAGTATTATATAACTTTTCATATTAAACAAAAGATAATAATTGAGGAGTATATATCCTATCCATGGAGAGAAAAATTTAACATTGAACACTTTCATTGGATTTTTTCACTTACACTATATCTAGTTGATTTGGTTCTAATTGAGGAATTCCTGCTATAATTTTTGGTAGTCTCTCTCTTTCCCCCTTCTCTCTCTCACATAGGGCAGGCTTCCTAGAGAAGTTTTTTATATTACCCTGTCTGGGTGAAATGTGGCTGCCAGGGTTCTGCCAGGGATCTCAATGAAAGGAGAGAGTCAGGCCGGATGAGGTGTTTACAATTTAGTATGCTTATCTCTTCTTTCAGTTTGGTATTCCCACTAGAGAACCTCTGTTTCATCCTCTCTGGGGAATAAACTTCTTCTACCAGGGGCATCGAAGGGTAGCGGTCTGACTTTGAAGCAAAGGGGAAGAAATTCAGAGGCAGTGCAGAAGCTTAACTGTTCAAAAGAGACTCTGAACCACTTTTGTGCTTTTAGCCGTAGTTTTATCTCTCGCCAGAAGTAACTGGTGGGACGAATCTCTAATTTTACAAGGAAGTATTGTGATGAAAATTAGGAAGCGTTTTAACTTTCTGTACTGTCGCTTTAGCAGACAAAAAAGTAAAAAAGCTGAATCTTAGTTACCTACTTTTCAGGGTAAAAATGTTTCAGTTGTGATCCTTTCTCTTGTTTCTTGTGGGCGCATATGTTTTTAATGACTCTTACTGGCTTACTGCATCACTAAAAGAGTTACTACCCAATGAGAATCCACATAAATCAAATAAAATCCGTTTAATGTGGATCTGAATAGAAAACAATGCCTGCAAATTAAAGAGATTTAAAGAAATAGGTAAGTCATATATTTGCCAAGTCTTTTAAGAAAACCATGCATTGGTTACTTATTTTTTAAAAAGAAAAAATTCAGGTCCACTGCTGTTAAAAGACTTGATAACTAGGTTGTTGACTTCCTTAGAATCCATACAAATTCAATTTGCAATAAATTTTAAAAACTATCCTGAAGTAAACACTCAGATACTGTCAGGACTTTATAGAAGAGTTGTAAATATTTGGTCTGGTAGTTCACTAACATTCTCTAAAAATGGCCTTTTTGCTTTATCAATTTTTAATTCACAATTATGGCTCAAATGTCTTCACTTCTTGGTCTTCATCCGAAGACTGCTCACATCTTAACTCTGAAATGTCTTTAAATTGCAACCTGAGAATATATGTCCCATTCTACTCAGAAAAATGTTTTTCTCAGGTAAGAAACTTGCATTTGGTTTGTCGATTCACCAATGGCCCACATGTAGAATTCCAAGTATACTAAGTAGTTGAATATGTTTTGTTGCCTTTCAGCTCCGCTGCATTTTCCTCCAACCTTAGGTTCTAGTATCCTATAGTACATGACCATTAATGGTCCTGATGGCTTTTGGTATGTGACTGTGTGATAATGAAACCTTCCTTCCTGACCAACGCTGTGTAATAGCCTTTATTCCTCCTTTCAATTCGTATAACTTACATAAGAAATAAAACCAAAATTCCCTTTCTTTCATAGGTTACAAAATTTTTATGTCAGTCCTATGCCTTTTTCTCCATTTTCCTGTTAAATTGTTTTGGCTCTGTACAAGATTGTCCTTTTCTGTTTTCAAGCATTTTAAAGTTGTTTGGGGGAAATATTTATATCTCCAGGATGTTTTTCATTTCAAGAAAAGGTTATTGTACCTCAATTGACTTTGAGGCTGGAATCTGGGAGAAATAGCAAAAAATCCAGGGATTTATGTTCACTATTTAAAAAATAATATAAAATATCCTCTCTTTTCTCCAGTGGCTGTACATAGAGAAAAGAAACAACAAGGAGAACTTGCAAAAGGCTTTTTAGCCACAAACAATATCCAAGTTGACACGACATATTGAGAAGAAAAAAAAAAAAACATGCTCTGCATGTAGTTGGAGTGAAAGAATGCTGACTGCTGATTAAGTTAGCTTTGACCTTTCTCCCTTTCCTCATCTTTTGGTTCCTATAACAATTAATGCTATCTGTCAATATAGCTGGGCCACATTATCAACATATCTGGCCAAACATCATTCTGGATGTTTCTGCAAAGGTGTTTTTTTGATGAGATTTACACAGTATTTTGTTCTTCCAAAGTAAATTGCAAACTTTTTCATTAAAATCAAAGTGTCATATAAAAAAAGAAGAGGACATAACATATTACAAATATATTCATGTTTTCCTAACTCCTACTATATTATTTTAAGTTACCAGTAGATTCTATTGCTCTCCTTATTTCCAAACCACCCTTTAGAGCTCCCAACTAACCTCTAGAAAATAAATACAAACCCTAAAGATATTGTCCCGGTCTAAGAGTTGGTTAGAGTTATCATTTTAAAAATTACTCAATGCTATTCAGAGTCATTTTCAAAGAAATAACTCTGGCCACTGTGAAATATGGACCTGGGCATCACAGGGAATCTGTGAAATAAACATTTATAGTAGTAAACAAAATTAAGTGTGGTACAGCCTCTGGTAATCACTTTCTTTCTTTTTTCTTTTCTTTTCTTTTTTTTGAGTTGGAGTCTCATTCTTTCACCCAGGTTGAAGTGCAGTTACATGCTCATGGTCACCACAGCCTCAACCTGCTGGGTTCAGGTGATACTTCCACTTCAGCTTTCCAAGTAACTGAAACTATAGACGCTCACTACCACACCCAGTTAATTTTTTGATTTTACTTTAGAGATGAGGTCTCTTCATGTTGCACAGGTTGGTCTCGAATCCTTTTGCCTTAGCCTCCCAAAGTGTTGATATTACAGGTGTGAGCCACCACACCTGGTTCATTTTCTTAATTTACCTAAGGAGATGTGTCCATGTTTCTTCAACTGGTTAATAAATACATATATGCTATAAATCAGTAATTAGTTGAACAAATTGAGAATGTGTATTTGTGTGTGTGTGTCCTACTAGAAGTGAAAAAGAAGATAGAGGGGAAAGCCGAAGGATTTAGGCTTTATACTCCTGCGGACATACCCTTACACAGTGAGATGAAGCACTGCAGACAGATTTGAAGTGTGCTAATACAAGTTCATATGCACTTAATGACTTCCAGTTATTTATTTTTCAATTTGCCCTCACTGAGTTTTTTTTTTTTTCTTTACTGAAAACTAATTAAGATTCCCTCATCTTTTTTTCGTGAAGTATCTGCAGGATTTACTTTGAACTTTTCTGTTACATTGGTGCATGTTACCCAAAGTGGATAGTCTACAGATTGCAGGAGAAATATAAGAACAGTATACATGCAATGGTGTGTTACAGTTACCTAAAATGTTCTCTTAATGAACCAAGCCAAACTGATTGATATGCTTATTGGCACAGTTTTCTCAGGTGATAGAAAGTCTTCTTTTTATAAGAAATACTAGTGAATAATACTTATTAGAGATTAGAAGGCATTGTTCTTATTTCTCTTTTTTGGTGAATTTTTTTCTCAGTCATCTTAAGCTTTCCTGACCTCCAAAGTTTCAAATTCTCCCACATAACCATCTCTAAATTCCCATGTATAAAGTCAAAATGAATGTTTTCCAAGAATTCAATATTCTTCAAGAGGAAATGAGCAATATGCATTTACTTTCAAAAAAGAAGAAAATTGGTTTCCATTAATCAAATTTCACCAGGAAAATGTATCATTCTTTCACAGAGTTATGGAAAGATAAATTTCCACAAAGCTTTTCTGTGTCAGGCTAAAAGGGTTATTGATGAGGTTATAAGGTTTACAATGTTCAAGTTGCAAAGGAATGTGTCTTTATGATGAGGGAGCCTCTTCTGATGCTGTAAAGGTGGTTTTTCATTTCTCACCCTCCTATTTTTCTGAGACATCTGATACTTTAAGAGCTTAGTGCAAACAGAATCAAACTAACTTTTACTGTATTTTACATATATGTACTATATTTAATCATTACACTAGCCGTTTGGGTAAAACTTCTTATCCTCATTTTATAGACGAGGAAACTAAGTTTCAATGAGGTTAAATATTGTGTTTAAACTCCATAACTAATTTTTTAAAAAAGAACAAGGATTTAAACTCAGATCTATCACCGTTTACTTTTCTATCTCCTCTCCAGGAATACCATTAATTTACAACAGGATGCTTTAAGCATTCTCAATCGGGACAATAAATCTACAATATGAAGGTTTCCATACTTAGTGAACAGAAACTATAAAGCTTTCTATTTATGCCTACGTCTAAAAGCTATTCTGGAGAATACAAGAGTAATCCTCTCTAAAGATAAATTTTGGCAAGGAAAAATGCAGTTCAAAAATAGAAACACATGTAATCTCAAATTAACTGTCTTTGTTTTCTGCAGTTTTATGCAAATGCAAATATGCAAAAGAACAAATGCTTGAAAGAGGAAAAAAATGTACATGTTGGCAATTCGTTATCCTTGTGTTTTTCTTAATTGATGAGTGCTTTCTCTGTTGGAACCCTTAAGATTGCTCAGATTCCCTGGCATTAGTCCTCATGAAATATCATCTCAATGATATCTTTTGTAGAGACTATGATGCTCAATCAGACATTTTGGCTAACATACTAGGTTGCTGATCTGACATTCTATGCCCAGAATCACTGTTGCTGAGCCAAATAAACCACCTCCTGAGTTGTTTCCTGTCCAATTTGTGGTATTTTTTTCCAATGGGCTTTCTAGGTGGCTAGACTCTTTCTACCTGAGCATAACAACAAGCAAGTCATATTAGCAAAGGACAAAATTTTAAGAATGTTGCATGCTGCAGATAAATAGAGTCACTGATAAGCAGACCAATACCTGCACATAACAGTTTTAATCAGTTTCAATGAAAAATAGCTGCTTTATGAGAGGCCTTCACTCTCCAGAACCTCATCATGAACTCTAACACATACATGGTAAACATCACAGAAACAAGGAAGAAGAATTGTGAAGAAAAGTAAAATATTGAGATAATTATCTTTTGTTGATTTAATATATATGGAATAGTAGTCACATATATAAATGAAAAAAGTTATATTATTGAAGCAAGCTGCACTTTCAAAATATAATCATTGTAGGCAGTCTCTCAAGATTAGATTTATACACAGAAAATTACAAGGAAATCTAGATCTGCAAAATAGATGAATCAGGTGACCAGAATTCTAGATAAACTCATTACACTTTCTTAAAATAAATTATTCATTTTACTTGAGACACCTTACCAGCTTACAGGAACCAATCCTTCTATTTGAGTCCTAGAGTTCCCAAATCCTAAGAGTTCCTATTTTCTCAAATGTTTCCAATTTACCATTCACAAGCAGAGGATTCTACAAAATGCAATGTTGTATTTGCATCACTACCCTGCCTTAAAACTTTTATGTTCCTCCAGTTTTCACCAAGTCTATAACACAAAATGCGTGTCCAACTTCTTTAACCTAAACATTATGGCCCCAATGTACTTTTCCAGAAATTTATTTCTTCTCTTTCTAACATAAGCCTTATGCTCTCACGGATAAACCTGCACTGTCTAATACAGTTGCCTCGAGTCATGTGTGCCAATTTATATTTAAACTAGATAAAATTAAAAATTCAGTTCCTCTACTGGTCTAGACACGTTTTGAGTACACAATAGCCACTTGTTACTAGTGGCTACTGTATTGAACAGCATTGACTATCCATTATTGTAGAGTTCTAATGCACAGCCCTGCTGCTTACCTGCCCCGAGATCCTATTGTATAAATCTACCTATAAGTTCTGATACATACTATTTCCTCAAAGCAGAAAAGCTCTGGCTTTCTGTCTACCCTTTGAAATTTATAATCTGCAAACCCGTAGACCTCTCAAGGTATAGACTATATTTCATATTTTCTATTCCTCCTACTCTTACATATTTCATTTAGAAATAATCTCCATCTCTTCTAAACATTTTTGGAGTTTCACTTATAATATTCACAGGCAAGCTCTCACACTGCTGCTTTAAACTAATCTAGTAAAATGATTTTTTAAAACTAATTTAGAGAGAGAGGAGTATAGGTAAAAGGATTATTTCATTACTGACTTGTGCAGGGTTGGAAGGCTATATAGCTTTGATCTCTTCTCTGAGACTCTTGGGTCTTGACACTCAATACATACATTTTTTAAAAAATGTACAATTCACCATACTGTAAAACCTTTTTCATTAACAAAGAGAAAACTGAGAACCCAGCTGGTGGCATGCAGAGGTGATAGTCAAACTACTTAATATGCAACATAGCACCAGCGTATCACAATGTACACTGGCTCTAACACCAGATCTGGATCCTAAAGGCCTCTGTCTTTGTACTTCCTGAATCTTGGGAAGATCCAAAGGTTTTTAAAAAGAACTAAAACAACCCCTCAAAAAAAAAATGTTGGGGAAGGAACTTTAAGGTGCTTATGGCTGAAACTCCTTTTTTTTTTTGAGTTGAAGACAATCTGTCACCCAGGCTAGAGTGCAACTGCACACTCATGGCCACCGCAGCTTTGATCTGCTGGGTTCCGGTGATCCTTCTGCCTCAGCTTTCCAAGTAGCTGGAACCACAGGCACCCACCACCATACCTGTCTAATTTTTTTTTTATTTTACTGTAGAAATGAGGTCTCGCCATGTTGCTCAGGTTGGTCTCAAACCCCCTGAGCGCAGGCCGTCCTCTCGCCTCTGCCTCCCAAAGTGCTGGGATTATAGGCATGAGTCACCATGCTGGGCCCAAAGTTACTTTTTCTTCTAGAATGGCAGTGTTTTAATATCTTATCAGTGACTAGGGCTATACCTATGCTTGTAAAACATCGCTGGTGTTATAGTTGTTCACTCAGTTAGTAGAATTTTCCATAAAATAACTTTTCAGGAATATAACTACGTTGCCACATGAAATACCCACCTTCTGGAACATTGAAAGCAAAAGCTTTTCAACTGTTAAATAGGCACATGATCTTTATACCATTGGTATAATGTCACATGCATTTGTGTGCAGATTACAACATTCCAGAAAACTGCTCCCTCAGATGTTGTATTTGGGGTAATTGATGCTTTAGGGCTAAAAATCTTAATAAGCTGACACTTTTATTTTCAGAAGTGCCTTCAAGGGGTGCAATTCTAAAAAATTATGTTCCAACCTGGCTGATTGGCTAATAAAATGAAAGTAGTTTGTAAAAAAATAAACAAGTTAAGGATATGGCAAGCTTTGCACTGCTTTTAGCATAAATGAGTTAAAATCACTTCATTTCTTTCAATAAAAACATCTTGTGCCTAAAATAAAATGCCTGACGTTTATACAGAAATGGCATGCTTTTGTTTAAAAAAAATTTTGGTAGTTTATTGTTGCCAACACTTAAAACAAACAGTTGCTAACTTTTAAAAAGTAGTCAACCACATAAGTTCAAAATCAATAGTTAACATGATATCATTTTTAGTCTTAACCTTCAGTTTTAAATGATGTTCAGGTTGGAAGTGCAACATTACTTTGCTATTGAACTTTATAAATGACTCCCCACAGAAACAATAAACATAACTGGTTTGTAAAATAATTTATACTTCAGTGACCATTTTATAGCCAGTATTTTTTTTTTCCATTTAAGAAAAAGAGCTGTGAAGTACTTCTAGATTAAAAACATGGAAGACTTTTCCTTCCTCTTCCCTGTTCACACAGTTCTTACTATGAATCTATTCATTGTTATTTTATGGTCAGTTTTGACAAGAAAAGCTGATTTTCCATCTTACAAAGTAAATGATTCAGAAAATCACAAGGGAATGTGAAACTTCTACAGACCGGCCAGTGAAAACATATAGCAGGAATTGAAATGGAAGTTACACCAGCAAGGTGGCAGAATAGGAGTTTTCTATTGTATCTCTCCACAGGGCACTAGCTCTGACAAACACTCATGGATCGGAGTACCTGTGTGAGAGTCTGAGAGTCTAAGAATCCAATGGAGAAGTTCTAGTACACCACTGGAGTAAAATAACCAAAAGCTGACAAATTACAGAGAATAAGAAGAACAGTTTTATTTTACCTGCATCACCCATTCCCCAAGGTGACAGATAAGTGCCAAGAGAGAACATCTCAGTCTCTGATTCCTTCCGTAGGGGAAGGTGAGGACATAAAGAGTGAACACCCAGTGTCCCCAGCTATATAGAATGCTGTCCAAGAGGACAGTGTCTTTCTCTAACAGAGTATTGAGGTGATCAGCATGACTCAGTAGCTAGGAGAGGCTGGAAACAAATCATAGAGGTAAGACTTAGGCAACTGGGCTTAAAACTCAACAAAGGGTCTCGTGTCCTACAAACTGCTTCATGAACTCCACCAGGAGGCAAAGCTTCTTAAATGCCTTGTTTGTGGACTGTTACCAACTAGCCCACAGGCATCCTAGGTGCTTTGTGTGCCACACGTCTCATTGGTTGGTTCCCTGTGTATACCCCTGGACAACAAGTGTAAGCCTTTGCAGCAGCACATAAGCATACACAGTCAGCTTGACTCTGTAGGACTGAAATAAGGCACAAAAGCATAAGCAATTTAGACCTCGCTAAAGGGAATAAAAAATGTTTTAAAGCAAAAACAGGAGACTCTCAGCACTCAGTCTAGCTTTGCAAGATAAAGAGAAGATATATAATCTTAAGAATTCCCCCCAAAGAGATAGCAAGAGGGAAGGAGTAGGCTCACCCTACTACAAAGGTCTGAGAGAAACCTTAGCACTGCTAACCTGTGAAGATACTTTTCCATAAGATAGTCAGTAAAGACTGGAAGAGGTGACTGCTTCTTCAAATGCAAAGTTAACAATGTAGGATTTCAAGGAACACAAAAATATCAAGGAAATATAACATCATAAAAGAAATACATTAATTTCCCAGTAACTGATCCCAAAGAAATAGCGACCTATGAATTACATAACAAATAATTCAAAGTTGTTTTAAGAAAGCTCAGCAAACTACAAGATCACACAGACAACATAATAAATTCAGGAAAACAATATGTGAATAAAATAATATCTTCAACAAACAAACAGAAATCACACACAGAAAAAGAGACACAGATTCTGGAGTTAAATAATACAACTAACAAAATTTAAAGTGTAATAAAAAGTTTTAAGAGTTATAATGCAAGAAAGAATCTGTGAACTCCAAGACAAGTCATTTGAATTTATCCAGTCAGAAAAGAAAATAGAAAAACAAAGAATGAAAAGAAATTTTTTTAAAAATGTTATGGAATTTATGGGATGCCATGAAGAAAAATTATACACTGATTTTGAGAATTCTAGATGAAGAAGAGAGGGGGAAAGGATAGAAAGTTTACTTAAACAATGGCTAAAGACAACCCAAATCTGGAGAGAGATATGAACATCCAGAAAAATGAGGTTCAAAAATTGTCAAACAGGCTCAACTCAAAAATAATTTCACTAAGACACTTTATAATAAACTCACCAAAAATCAAAAACAAAAAAGCAGTAAGAGAAAAGATACTTGTACATATAAGGGACACACCTTCACATCAGCAGATTGTTAGCCAAAACCTTGCAGGCCAGGAGAGAGTGGAGTAAGATATTCAAGATGTTTCTATACAAGATATATAAACTCATTGAATAATACCTAATCAGATAAAACTGTCCTTTAGAAATGAAGGTGAATAATGACTTTCACAGATAAAATCAATCATTTATTACTTTTTTTCTAGACTTGAGCTTAGAAAAAAATAATAAATGAAGTTCTTCTGGTAGAAGTGAAAGATGCTTATTAGGAACATAAAAGCAGAGGAAAGTATAAAATTCACTGGTAAAGGTAGGTATATAGTAAAATTCAGAATACTCCAATACTCAATACTCCTAATAAAAAATGGGTGGAGGATCATAATATTTTTCTAAAGAAGACATATAAAGGTCACAGATATATGAACACAAACACAACATTAGTAATCATCAGATAAATGCAAATGAAAACCATGATATACTACCTCACATCTATTAGAATGGCTACCATCAGAAAGAAAAAAAAAATAACAAGTGTTGATATAAATGTGCTGAAAGGGGAATCTTTGTATACTTTTGGTGGAAAAGTAAATTGGTACAGCTATTATGGAAGCGATATAAGGGTTCCTCAAAAAATTAAAAATCGAGCTACCATATGATTCAATAATCCTGCTTCTGGATATAGATAACAAAGGAAATGAAATCAGTATCTCAAAAAGATAGCTATACTCCTATCTTCACTGCAGTATTATTCATAATAGTGAAGACATAGAAATAGCCTAAATACTTGGTCATAAATAAATGAATACAAAAAAGTCAAATATACAGTGAATTATTATTTAGTCTTGAAAGATAAGTAAATTCTTTCATTGGTGACAATATGGATGAAACTGGAAACATTATATTTAATGAAAGAAGCCAGACAGAGAAACATAAATATTGCATATTACTTATATGTAGAGTCTGAAGTCAACAAATCAGAAACGAAGTAGAACAATGGTTACCAAAGGCTAGGATAGTAGAAAAAATGGGAACATTGTTGGTCAAAGGTTGCAAACATTCAGTTATATGATGAGTAATTTTTGGAGATCTAATGTATAGCATGGTTACATTGGTAACAATTACTACAACATGGTTACAAGAGTTAATAATAATGCATAATTATTGTTTACATGAAATTTACTGAGAGTAGATTTGAAGTACTCTCACAAGACCGAAAAAAAAAGGTAACTACATGAGGTGACACAAAATTTAATTTGCTTGATTTTGGTAATCATTTCACATGATTACTTACATAAAATCATCACATTGTACACTTTAAATATGTACAATATTTATTTGCCAATCATACTTCAACAAAGCTGGAAAATGAATAAATAAAATTATAAATAACTGACATAGTCTTCAGTATTTACAAACCAGGATAAAAAAAAAAGAAAGGTGCAGGAATAAATTGATGGTGAAGGGGAGGATTAAGTGAGGGAAGGCAACACAGCAGAGAAACAGACATCTGAGAACTAAATGTCATATTTTGATAGCCTCTATGGCTTTATTGACTTATAGCATAGTATAATGATAGATATGGAGTCATAATAATTGACATTACTGCTATTTACATTTCTCATAACTGAACAAACAGGAAATATTTTAGATAATTTTCACCAGATCACGGCTATTATGAAACTTTGTATTTGAGATACTCACATTTCGTTTCCTCAAAAATGTTAATAAGGAATTTGATATTGCAACCTGAACATTAGCATTAAATAGAGCTATAATATGAGAGGAGGAAAATAATTCGGGAACAAAGACAAATTAAAATTAAATTTAAATTACATTATGTATTAGCTCTTTGTAAAAACAGACATTTGAGAATATCATTATTTTATTTATTATGGTATGTCTAATCACCATACATAAAAAATTTTAACTCAATATGTGACAGACATTGTTCTATATGTTGAGTATATAGCAGTAATCACGACAATGTCCTTAACATCATGGACCAGATAATTAGACATTACTCATGGAGGAACAGGTCAGCACACTGACCAAAGTCAGCTAATTTGCTCCCAACTCCTGTATTATTTTCAACTTTTTGCTTTGTGTTGGAAACTATAAGATGTGAATTATAAAATGATGTGAGGATTTGGCATCCTGGATTGCTATAATCACTTGAAAATTATGTAGGGCAAACTGACTTTGCGTCATACTGTTATCTGGTAAAGTCTACTCTCGGCATACAAGTTTCTCCTTCAGCCCTCACAAGATTTTTTCTCTCTCTCTTAAGATTTATGATACCCAGTGTTCTCACTTTCCTTCTTCATAGCTCCTAAATTCCAAAAGGAAAGCATCTAATTAAGTCATTATTTATAGTGAAACACAAATGTCTTACCACCACCCTCGGATTATGTCTCTCATGGCAATACTTATTTTATAAAAAGGAATTGATTTATAATGGGTCAAATTTAGAGAAAATATATTGAGGCATGAAGATTTCCAGTCTTCTTTATTCTACCTAGATACAACTGGCATATACAAAATTGCTCTTCCGTATTCAAATGTCACAAAAGGCAGGGTCACACCATCTGAGAACACGCAATACTGGACATTAATTTTTGAAGTTTACTACTGATCTGTGAAGCATAACAAGGATGCTATTCATGGTCTGTGCTTTCTCCTAAAGCATAAGCAACAGGCGTGATTGCCTCAGTAGGTTATATCAACCTACCCACAGCCAGACAAATTTGAAATTAAAGACTTTAAGGGAAAATAGAACTATCTTTCTACAAGTGATACTGAATAGCAAAATGTCCCATGATTCATCCTTTTTTGTGGAGGGCTCTCTGAGAGTAACTTCAGTCCAACAGCTTCTACAGGACTGGTCCACATATAATAGAGCCATACTTAAAAACTTAGTGCAGTAATTGAATTCTAATAACCTCTGCAAGTTAAGTATGTTACCTTTATTCAACATCGGAGATTCCATACAAAACTGCCCTTTTGAATTCATGATTTGGGACATCCTTGCAAGTAAGATGGTTTTATAAAGGTGCCATTGTACTTCCTAAATAACTAAACCTTTTTGGCCATGAATCAACACAGAGTCATGACATTTAATCTTATTCTGGATATTCCATCGCTTTCGTATACTCAGAATGTATTTCATAGTAAGTTTTTCAAAATTTACCTGCAAAAGAGTTGCAGAAAATTATTTTTCTATTTCCAAGAACTAACTTATTTGATTCTGTTTCAAGCGAAAGAACACTGACACAATACAAGCTAAAGGTGATCTTGAATGTGCAATTAAATCTGAGTGCAAAACTTTAAATATGGCACATAAGTAAAGATAAGCTTTCACCAGTTATTAAATACAGTTAGGTACTTCAGAAAAGAATCAAGATTACTGCTGTATATATGGAATTTCTTTCAGCTTTTCTATTTTTCTCCACCAAATAAAATTCTTTACATGTGTACACTAATTCCATGTTTAATTATAATTCCACCTCATCTTGATACCTTTCAATTAAAATATAAAGAACATCCTTACACCTAAAACCCCAAAGTCTGCTAAGGAATAGAACTGTGCTACCTCAAAACTCCATTCAAACACAATCCAAACTCTTCTAATTATGTTTTTTTAATTTTTGATTTTTTTTTTTTTTTAGCCAGAACATTTACTGTGTGACTAATTGTTGAAATTCTTAGGAAGAATTGAATGCCCCAACGGCTGCCCTCTTGGGTTTAGGTGCTATTCCCTCATGAAACCCATGCCTGATTCTGCCGTATACAATTTTTAGGTGCCTCATCCGACAAGTCCTGGTGATATTTCGTCTTTTAGCCTTGGCACTCCAGTCATACTTTCTCTTACGCTTGGCAGGGTAGCTGCATTTGCCACAGGTTGCTTCGGGAGGTGGTAGGCCTTAGAGCCACAGGGGCTGCCCAGGGTGTGCGTCTTATTGCCAGGTTTTCCAAACGATGAGGTTCCCTTCATCATCTGGCTTCTGACATATTTTAAATTAAATACAATTTATCCAAATTTTACAAGAATTTGTCCATATTCATATTAAAATGTACCGCAGGAACATAACTTATTCCCCTGAAAACTATAGTGTAAAATGCCATACGCCTTAAACATTCAAGTCTTTTTGTCATATTTTGGTTTTCTGCTAGGAGCTACAATGGTATATGAGCTCATTTTACAGTCAGAAATAATCGTGACAAGGGTACATTTTTTGATATTTTACTATGTTTTGTTCTCAATATTAATAAGCAATTCCTACCTATATTATGAGTCAGAAAACAGATGAACTGCTTACTTGACAAAATAAATATGAAAACATTAGACTGAAAATCAAAAATATTTATATTTTGATGTTAAAATATCATATCAATAATCAGCAATTTTGTATGAAAAATAAGCAATGCCATTATAAAAGAAAAAATCAAAGTTAGAAGAGAGATGGTCAGCTATAATACTCAAATTAATAATTTTTTAAATGACTATATACAAATTAAAACAGCTATCTTCACATTAATAATAAACTCCCATGATTTACTGATAGTTATTGAAAATTTGATTTTCATACACAAATCATGCATAGAAAGAATGTAATGTAACTTTCACTACAAAATTCTAAGCTTCGACTATGGTCATGAATGTATGTTGTTAGTGTGTGTGTGTGTGTGTGTGTGTGTGTGTGTGTGTGTGTGTACCTCTGAGAGATAGAGAAACTGAAAAATTATTAATACTCACACTATGGTTGCACTTAAAAGCACCAACTCCTCAAAATTATATGTTAAATTTAACTTGAGCAGTAATTGAATTCAAACCTTTGGTTCTGAAAAAGGTACATAATTTTCATCAGATCCTGAATGGAATTTGTGATCCACCCAAAATGTTTCAATCCACTTCACCTCTTAGCCTGTTGTTTCCATAAAGTCACTGCTAGAGCATGTCATGACACCTTATAAAAGAGATACTGCTCCTTGCAGGCTGAGATCTAATGTTAACTATGGTACTGACGTTGTTTTGTGTTTCACAGTAGCTGCTGCTTGTGTTTTTAATATGTAGCTATTGAAGCTCAAGCTGATGGTGCAGGGGAGAACAGGATGAAATAACACATTTTTGGGAGATTACCATGAGGAGAATCTAATCTTGTTTTTGATGATTTTTAAAAAAATCAATTGAATGTTTCAAAGCAATTAGTTATAACCCTATATGAGCAGATACTTGGATTTTAGAAGATGGCAATATGAATTCTCAGAATGTTTCCCAAGAAATTCTGAAGTTGCTCTGGACAAGTAGTCAAAACACTCAAATTCAAGTCTGAACTCCAGCTTTATTTACCTGAGGGACCTAAGGTAACTTGTTTAACACCATGGCCTTCTCATGCTCATTTTAAAAATTGTTTCATTAGAAGATCTCTAAAACCTGTTTTTAAATTTTTAAAAAATTTGCAGAATTCTTAAGAATGCCAATGGATCCTTTTTGGGAGAGATGGGATAGAAAAGTATATTTTTAGAATGAATACCTGTTCTATTTACATAGGACACCCTAGATTTAGCATACTTTTAGCACACATTAATTTGGATGAAGTGTTTGTATATATTATAAAGTTAATGACTGAAACATGAAAATGAAGGAGTAGACCATCATCCTCTTAACCTTAAAGGGGATACATGTATATACAGACACAGCTAAACATACAGATGATCCAAAACTTACGATGAATTTATGTTCTGAAAAACCCATTGTAAGTTGAAAATATTAAGTAAAGAATGAATTTAATACACATAAACTACTGAACAGTATAGCTTAGCCTGGCGTACACTAAATATGTTCAGCATATTTACATTAGCTTACACTTGCACACAATCATCTGGCAACACAGTGTACTGCTGAGAATCAGTTGTTTAACCTCATGATTGTGTTGCTGACTGGGAGTTATGGCTCACAGCACAGCACCATGAGGGTATTTTACCGCATATCCCTAACCCATGTGATGATCAAAACAAAATCTGAAGTATGATTTCCACTGAATGTGTTACCTCTTTCATACTCTCTTAAAGTAAAAAAACTCGTAAGTCAAATCTTCATAAAATGAGGACTGTGTGTGTGTGTGTAGTCCTCAAATATATAACATAAATGCTGACTTAGAAATAATATTTTGAAAAAAGATCACCTATAAAATAAACTCATGAAAGTTTTGCCATTATGTGAATAATCCAGAATAACTGAACGTAGATATTATGCAAATATTAGACTTGAAATTGAGATCCAACTTGAGAAAAATAGATATGATAATCAATAAAGTCATACACTCAAGTAAGTTGTGAGGTTTTTTAAAAACACTTCCATACACATTATCGCTTAAAGCATCACAACAGTCAAACTAGATATTGCTATTTGATAGATAAGAAATAGAAAACCTAATACCTTTTTAAATAATATTTCAAAGTCACTCAGTACAGCAGCATCAAGATAAGAAGTTGAGTCCCAAGACTTTTCCCAATATTTATGAACCACTGCAAAATACTTTTATTAGGAAATCTTATACACAGATAAACATCAACATTTCAAATCAAGATGAAATAGGGGCAATAGTCATTCACTTCTTTAAAGTGAAATGAAATCAGCAAATGCCATGTAGCACAAAGCAATGTGGAAACAATAATTATCAACCTTCTCTTCTTGAGAAATGCATAGTCTAATTGAAAAGACCAACTTGTAACAGATTTTCACCCAGCACTATGAGAACACAAAGAAAATAGCAGCTAATTCTGAATGGAGGAGCTGATAAGGCTTCACAGAGAGGGTGACAGCCTATGGAAGAAACAAAGAATTTCTTCTAGTGATAGAGGGAAAGGAATTCCTGATAACAGAGGCAGTAGCAAAAACAGCAGGAAGGAACTTTAAGGAAGAGCACATTTATGAGGTGGTGAAACTCTGATGTAGCTGGAATGGAACATTGATGGAAAGTAATGATGTGAGATGGGGCTTAAAAGGATAATTCACACAACTAGGAAGGGCCTTGCTGCCAGGCTAAGAGTTCTGAACCGCATCCCAAAGGGGATGGGTATCAAAAGCATCAAAACTAATTCTCAGATGGTCCAAGGCTGGTGCACAGATTTGAGATGGTGTGGGGAGGAATAGAGGGTCCCAGAATCTGCTTGCCTGAATGTCTCTGCAGCTGTCATTCATTCTTTAGCCAGATTTAGGAAGCAGATTAAATTTATGCAATTAATCGTTGCCTGTAGGTGATTTTTAAAAAATTTCAGCATATGAATATTATATAGTAGCTTTATAGTTAGAGGTTAAAAGTCACTTAATTTTATTATAGAGACTTCTTTGTTTCTGTTCAGTTTATAATTATTGATTAGAAATAAGACTTTTCTTACAAGGTTGAATTTGAACCTGGCAGTGTTTGTAACCGGAAAAAACAATTTCTTTCCCCTTAAACAAGTGCAAATTTCTCTTGCAAAAGAAATAATTTTAACTTAAATTAGAAGAATGTTCTTCTGTTATCAGACATTATAGTTATAAATTCTGTTAAAACCAACTACTTCACTCTAAGTACAAAGATCAATCTTTGTCTTCCCTAGATTTCTCAGTGAATGCTAATTAACATTCCTCAATATAACCTTAACTGTGACTTCCCTGAAGGTCAATGTGTTATTTTAATAAAAATATGTATAAATTTATGGGTGATTTAAATGCAGACATAGCATTTTTTTTTTTAAAAAGTATAATAGGTTAAGCTTAGTACTTTGTTTGAGTTGACGCTGTTGGAGCTGGTTGTCTTCCTCGCCATGGTATTGCATCTAAATAGCCTGAGGAAGTCATCACATAAATGCATAGTAGAGAGAACAGATTTAAGATAAGGTAGAATAAAGATAACAGAATTTATTTTATTAAAATATATTTATTTTTAAATCAACATTTAAAGCATAAAAGTTTCTATTTGTTACCATGGAGTATAAACAGCAACATGGTATTCGTGGGCTTCAGTTTGACCATCTGCTCATTATAGATAAGCTAAATCATGTATTAAGTCAAAGGCCTAGACAAGGTGAAAGTCCTGAGAATGAGCATTATACTTTTTAAGGTTTCTTTCCCTTATTCTCGACCTGATGCTTTCATTATTGTCCTTACGCCCTTAAGCCCTGATTAAAAAAATATATATATTTCAAAAAATGGTTTAAGATGAATTTCTGAGGGAGGGGTAATGACATAACACTACACCCATTTTCAATTAGTTCTAGTAAAAGCATATGGGCCATTAACAAAGACAAAACAGCACTTTGGTGCTGGCTGTCTGCTATACTAAACTGTGAACCTGTGTACAGAAATCTGTGAATATAATAAATAGCATATAAAAAGTCACAGTGAGCACTGAGGGAGGCAAGGTGGGGAGTAAAGTTTGTCAAAAGTCAAAAGATATTTAATAATTGTTATTTTGCACAAAATAAATGACTTTGTCCAAGCCACTAGACTAATATACATACATATATTAATTGTCATGGCAATAAATATACATATGTACATGTTTATGTAATATATGTGTATATTAATTGCTATAGCAATAAAAATAAACATATGTATAATCATTGCTATAGCAATAAAAAAACAGTACAGAATGTGTGTATGTCTTTGAGTTACAAGGAATGGAATCATTCATTAAACCTAGTTTATTTGCTTTTTTGTCCCTAGTAACTGGAAGAAGGGCTTTGGTTTAGGTGGAACATTGTGTCCTAGTACAGAACTCAAATCACTGCGTCTTAGTACAGAACTCAAAGTTTAGAAAACATGGCGGCAGCCATAGCTCACAGAGCACATGGTCACACCAGAGTTTGGTAAGTAATGGTCAGATTAATATATTTTAGTGAATCAAATAGTCACAAAAACAGAAAGGCTGCCAAAGTAAGAGGCAATATATATCAAGAACATTAGTTGACCTAGCTCTTCACTGTTGTCTACCTTCTAGGCCCATTTCAATGTTCAGATTTTGTTGAACTGTCTTGAATTCCCTACTATGTTTTTTTCATAAATAATGGCGAATTGGTTTAGGGAAAAAGAGAGGAGTGGTATGGCAGGAGAATCGTCAAGAAATCTCATGCATTCTGTCAAGAATCACTCAGTCAACTAAGCTGCAGAGGGAAGCAAGAGAGCAGAATACAAATGTAATCATGCACCACCCAAAAATCATTTCTGTGAAGTTGCGAAAGCTGTCAACACCACTCAAGTTCACTTGGGGTTTGTAGAGTCAGTCTCAACTTTTATAAGATGGCCTTACATGTGAAAATCCCCAGGTTAATTGCCTTAACAATAAGAAAGCAGTACAGAATGTGTGTATGTCTTTGAGTCACAAGGAATGGAATCACTCATTAAACCTAGTTTATTTGCTTTTATGTCCCTAGTAATTGGAAGAAGGGCTTTGGTCTAGGTGGAACATTGTGTCCTAGTACAGAACTCAAATCTTCAAGTATGTTAGGATAGTTTATGGGTTAAATACAAAACTTCTATCACTTTAGTATTATAGGCTGTGAGGAACAGCCACTCTCTTTATAATTGTTCACAAATAACAAATACAAAGTCATGAAACTAGGACTAAGTGCAATGTTAGCAAAGCCCTTTAAGTTACCAACTTCAGCAATGTCTCGATTTTAAAGAACATATGCAATTTTAATTACCATTGCCCATCCTTCCTCCCTTTCACTGAACAGATATCTTACAAATCAGACATCTCTATAGAAGGATCATGCTGGTTAGTCTAGTTTAGCTCTTGACCACTTGCTGCTTTTGGTATAAAAATGTCTGCGACCATAGGGAAATAAAGTGACTTATTAACTTAAGAAATAGAATGTTGTACGGTTATACTGTTTGCTAAATCCACTGAAATGCACAGCATGTTTAAAGTCAAGAATGCTCAGCACTTTGGCATTCAAACAGAGGACACACTAAAAAAGATCTTGATTATATCTTGTTGATCAACATTGAACTCTAGTCAGCAAGAAAGGAAAACAATTTGGTATTTCAAGAAACAAACTGAGTCATGACTCACTTTGACACTTCAAATACTAGTATTTTTCACTCAGTTGCAGTGGGTAAGGATTGTCCTAGAGTGACATTTCAACTTTTTAAAAAATAAACACTTTTCCCTTTAAACAAAATAGATTCATGCCACCCCTTAGACATCATAAATAGATGAATAAATCAATTCAGTGGCTGGATAAGGAAAAAGAAGAAGGTGGTAGTGAAGGTGGTGCCATGTAACCAATAGGGGTAAGAAGAGGGAGAAAACTAAAGCAATTGATATTTTCTTGTAAGATTTTGTAATAATTCCAATTTGTTTAGTGGAATCCACTCAATATATACTTAGAAATGTCTTACAGTAAGAGAATATTGTGTGTGTGTGCCTGTGTGTGTGTGAACTGCCCAACAACTACATCTCTCACCACTGAACTTCAGTATAGATTGAAACTTACCACCTAAAGGTAAAAATATTATAGGAGAAACTTGAATACTTGTAAGTACACAATAACTGGACTGTTTACAGTTTTTTCTACATGTGTATAGAAACTTGTAAAGATCAAAAAACCCACTATGAAAAATATAAAAATACAAAAGTCTAATATAAACCCAAGATTCATGTAAATAAAATAGTAAATGAAA
This sequence comes from Carlito syrichta, assembly GCF_000164805.1. Taxonomy (NCBI): domain Eukaryota; kingdom Metazoa; phylum Chordata; class Mammalia; order Primates; family Tarsiidae; genus Carlito; species Carlito syrichta. Next base: position 253,544 of record NW_007249924.1, on the reverse strand, counting down.
TCATATATGACTATATATGTGATTTTATATATATGACTACATATATACATACACACACACACCCACACATATATATATACATAGAGAGAGAGAGAGAGAAAATGAGAGAAATCAAGATATAGGTCTTTAAAGAAAATGTGTCTATGATCAATTAAACATGTCAATGATTAGGTATATCAATTTTCATATAAATGACTTATATATTTAAAAAATACTTCCTGCAAAGAGCTGCTAATTATCATCTAAACACACATAAACACAGACACAAGTAAGAATACATCTATTCTGCTGAGACATACTTAAAGGTTTTCTGTATCTTTAAGTTAATAATAGTTTTCTTTTTCTAAATATTAAGTAAATGTTATTTTACTTAATGGTACTTCTGTAAATCAGTTTTCATAACCCATATTTACTGTAAAAATATTTTTTAAAGTACTCATTGTGATATATTATCACTGTGCTACTTTTTACTATTTTATTCTAGTTTCATTTATACCCTATGAATTATGCAAAGATAAACACATCAACATTATCTTTATATTGGTACTAATTTTTTTTTTTTTTTTTTTTTTTGAGTTGGAGTCTCACTCTGTCGCCCAGACTGGAGTGCAGTGGCTGCTTCCGGCCACCGAGCCTCGACCTGCTGGGCTCCGGCGATCCTTCCACCTCAGCCTTCCCAGTAGCTGGAATTACAGGCATGCGCTACCACGCCCGGCTGATTTTTTTGATTTATTGTAGAGATGAGGTCTCGCTGCCCAGGCGGGTCTCGAACCCGCGGGCTCAGGCAATCCACTCACCTCAGCCTCCCAAAGGCGCGGGATTACAGGCTGAGCCACCGAGCCCGGCTTAATTTTTTTTTTATTGGAGTCTCACTTGGAGTGCAGTGGCCGCTCCCAGGCACCGCAGTCTTGACCTGCTGGGCTCCAGTGATCCTTCTGCCTCAGTCTTCCAGTAGCTGGAACTACAGGCATGCGCTACCACGCCCAGCTAATTTTTTGATTTATTGTAGAGATGAGGTCTCGCCAAGTTGCCCAGGCGGGTCTCGAACCTGCAGGCTCAGGCAATTCACTCACCTCAACCTCCCAAAGCACAGAATTACAGGCTGAGCCACCAATCCCGGCTCATATTGGTACTATTACCAAGGCTACCATACATCGTACATTTGTAGGACAGGTTCTGTATTTAATAATTTTGTCTTATGCCCTGCATTGAACTTGTCAGAACACCTTAAATTTCTTATATTCTGCTTTTTTTTCCTCAGTACATTATTTTAAAATGGGTATTTTCTGAGGTGCTTAAATAATTTGACAGTATAAACCAAAAACCTACCCCCACAGGTAAAAATCTGGGCGATTCCTTATGCTATCTCCAATAGTTTGACTGAGGTAAGACTAAAAAGGAGGATTGGAAATTAAAATATTTATTTTCATATTCAAGAAAGAAAAAGATTTAGTTTGGCCAAAGTCCCAAGTCAGAAGTAATTTCTGATCAATTCACATGCGTTGATCAGAAGTGAGCCTCACTCCAGTGGCCATGCTTCTGAAAATCAGTCATTCACCAATAGCATGACTCCAGTAACCATGCTTCTGAAGGTTAGCAAATCAGTGAAATTCTCAACCTTCTGAAAATTGATTTATCAGTGATAGCCACGTGCTTTTTCACAACAGATAATCAGCAAAGGCTGTACTCCAGTGACCATGCTTCTGAAAATCAGCTATCAATAAGAGTTGTACTCCATTGACCTCACTAACACAACTAAGGCCCATCAATCCCTAAAAAATCCTGTTTCTGAAAGTCCATCAACTCTTGAACACCAGGCTTCTGAACACATTATATAAGGTCTGTTCTCGTTTCACAGGTAGAGATTGTACCTTACAAACATAGCTCTTTTTTAGTCAGTGAGAAGTTTGCATCAGATATTAAGTTCAACTACTGCTTGTTCAAAAGTTTGTAACCCTTTCTTTTTTTTTTCCCGAGTTGGAGTCTCACTAGGTCGCCCAGACTGGAGTGCAGTGGCTGCTCCCGGCCATCGCAGCTTCGCCTGTTGGGCTCCAGTGATCCTTCCGCCTCAGCCTTCCGAATAGCCGGAATTACAGGCACGCGCTACCACGCCTAGCTGATTTTTTGATTTATTGTAGAGATGAGGTCTCACTGCCCAGGCGGGTCTCGAACCCGAGGGCTCAGGCAATCCACTCACCTCAGCCTCCCAAAGGCGTGGGATTACAGGCTGAGCCACCGAGCCCGGCTTGTAACCCTTTCAATGGTTCTATCTGTTTATGGTTAGTTTTAAGTTGGATTAGTAGTGACAGATACACTTCTACCTTGATATGAGATTTTCATATTTAGTATTTTCAATTCTTGTACTGGTTGTTATTATTATTATCTGTATATACACACACATGCACACACACACAAATGCAAACATTAACCTTAAAATGTAAGTGTAAATTTCATAATAACTTTTTTGAACAGCAGACAATCGCTAAATGAGGAAAAATGTTTTGAAGTCGTTTGTGCAGGATACTACTGTTCAGTCACTATCAAAATGATGGAAAGATAAAATAGCATATTACTCATATATATGCTAAGAATAAGAGATATAAAATTTTCTCAAATAATACCAAAGAAAAATGATAATACATTTCATATAATAATAAAGCATAAGTTTTAATGACTATCTACTATGTTTATCATTAGTTTTACAACTCCAGTGATTGCTTGAACATATTAATACCAGAATCAGTTTCTGTTTCCAAAAGTGCAAGCAAATTTTCAAGTGTCAAAATAAAATCTATTACAAAAATAAAGCATACAACAGTTTCATTTACTATTACAGAGATTGTCAAAGATCTAAATGTCTCACATTTTGTATGTGTAGGCACAAATGGAAAGTTTCGCAATGCAGAAAAAAATTTCCCGTTGATTGTGTAACATATTTCTCATGAAAAAGTCTTGCTGATAAGGCTACTGCAAGAAAAAAAAACTGTTCCAAATAAGACTTCAGAAATAATAATTTTTTCTAGAGATACTTTTATTCAAATTGGAACTAATAAGGAAAAATGTATACCTTTTGTTAGAATAACACAAATAAAAATGTTGGTGGATGTTCATCTAAAGGTACAAACAATGTTTACTTAAAGGTGAAGCAAAATATGAATGATTCTATGGAAGGTGTTAGCTATTCTGCTCATATTCTGCATAATGTTGCTAAAACAGTACTTGACGTGGCAATGGTTTGAAAACATTCTCCAAAGTTCATGCATTTGAAACAATCTCCAATGCAGTAATATTAGGGGGTTGTATGTTTATCATTCAAGAGGTGATTAGGTCATAAGGGGTCTGCCCTCTTGAATGAATAAATGCTGTTTCCCATGGAATTGGTTAGATATTTTAGGAGTGTGTTCTTGATAGAAAGGATGAGTTTGACTGAACTTTTTCTCTGTCCAACACACTCAGGAGCCTTCTACTCTGAGATTACACTTGCCAGATGCCAATGCCATGTTCTTGGATGTCCTGGTCTCCAGAACCATGAACCAAATACATTTCTCTACTTTATATAAATTATCCAGTTTGTAGTGTTCTGTTAGAGTAGCAAAAACAGACTTAGACAGATGCCCTTTCCATTAACACTAAAGTAATTGTGATAAAATCATTTTCTTACTTTAGCATTTATACTGTTCAAACTGAACAGTTAACGGATTTCTGTGATTTTCTGTTTATATTCGGTATTCTTCAACTCTTTCATATTCAAACACCTGTTGGCACTCTTTGACAAATGCACTTAAGAGCAAGTCAATTTATTTGAAGCACTAAAATCTACTTTAATTCTAAAGGAAATGCCCCTCAAATTCTTGTTAACATTTTTAATAACACATTAAGTAAAACCTACTTATTTTATGCTCACAGTTCTCAATATCTCTTTAGCAAATTAGAAGAAGAGCAGTGTTATTGAAGTACTCGGTTGCTTAAAAGAATGTATTGAATGTATTAAAGAAAGAATTGACAAAAAATGTATCCCTGTAAGTGTCTAAATGAACACTATTATTTTTGAACAGGAAAATAAATTTCAGCTTGAAGTGGATAATTATTATGGTTCTTACCACGGCTATCTTTTAGAATAGATTGCATCCCTTGAGGAATTCAATTTTTTACATGGATGTTATTAGTCACCACCTTGAGAAGATGTGGCATCATTCTTTGTAATGTTGAACAGAAAGAAAATTAAAACTCATGACAATGCTATTTTTTTTGTCACTGGACAGCATTTTAAAAATCCATTGATCTCTAAATACAGCATAATACTTGTAAAATTGAAAATCAAGTTATGCCATAAAGGTAATCTTACATGCTTCAAAAAATAAAATTTGAAGAACAATCCTCACAGTTACTAACTTTATGCCAATATATGTTTAGTGTACAGGCTCATAATGCTAATGTCTAGCATTTTTTTTATTAATAAATACTCAACAGATGAAATAACTAAATAAGGTTTATGTGACCACTGTACATCTATGCTACAATGTAAATGGAATACATACTGTAACTGCAAGAAATTTTAAAGGAAATTTTGCAAAACATAGAACTGTTAAGAAGAGCTAAAACATCAGGGAAATATAATTAAGTAGTGAGGCATGTAATTTAAATACTCATACTCTGTTTCAGATAAATAACAATAGTGTTTTTAGTATCTCCCACACATCATTTTAAAAAACTTAGTGTATATATGCATAGGCAATTTGGAATAATTGTATTTTAACTGAACATGTTGTATTCTATTTGTTAAATCTGACAACTCTTTCTAAGGAACATGACCCATAATGTTTTAGTGTTGTTTCTTGGATTGGGGCTCCCTAGACTGTATAATTCAAATCTCAGGACTTCATGAGATGAGGGCTATGGATAGTGATAGCTAAGAAATAGTATTAATACAGATAGTCCCTGACTTACAATAGCACAACTTAAGTTTTTTGTTTTTGTTTTTTACCTCGAACCTTATATAATTATAAAGAGATAGGATTACTAAGGCTTCATACAGCTAGAAATTCCTCACTCCATTTCCAAAAGGGTAAGAGACAAAGAGCTTCATTTTTCACACATTTGGGAACTGTAAGTTTGAAGGTGGTTGGACCATTGTAGGAGGGAAAACAGTAACCTTGAATTTGTTGGACGGAAAACATTACTACCTGCCACCAGATATGCCTTTCCCTCCTGATGACGGCAGGGAATAGGAGTCCTGTACTGCTACTTACCTCTTAACTCATCCTTACTGAAACTCTGGGGCAGTTCTGCAGGTTCCCTTTCTCTGTCCTCAAATTCATCTAGAGTGGCAAGGAATAGAAAACTTCCAGCTCTTTGGTATGTTAACAGGGCAGCAGAAAAGGAGGTTGTTGCAACTCTTCTTCACATTCCCAACCCCTGTAAAATCATCTCTTGCTCAATGGCCCCATTGAAAGTTATCAATCTTCCCTTTCTCCCTCAGACAGGCTGGTGTGAGTGGTACAGGTGTGCGACTGTGTATAGAATGACCATGGCTATCTGACTACAGGACATCCTGGATTTAGTGTGAGGTGAGTGTGGTCAACCAGAATCCTTTACTAGTCTTTCCTATGACAGGAGAAGTCCTAAGAAAAGAGGGAAAGTCATCACAAAACTGAGATGTTACTAACAGTTTAGGACAGATCATCTCAATGCAAAGACTAAAAGCACTCAAGTCACTCACCTGGCCATGGCAGTGGGAACTGGCTTCACACCTATATACACAATATGTGGACAGGGTCAAATTTGCCCACCTCACTCACTACTCTAACAGATTCCAGCTCTGAAGGGAATAAGGGACAAAACGTTTTCATGAAAACAGTGACTGTTTTGCATTTTTTAAAATGTTGACAGTTTTCTGTGGATACTGAGCTGGGTGAGGTATTGCTGTAGTGGGCACTGGATGCCATGCACCCATGGACCAAGGATATCTAACTATGGGCAAATGACTGCTCTGAAATCACTTAGCAAGCCATTTCTGGCTCCCAGTCTTTCTCTCCAGATAGACATCCGGATTTAAAAAAATCAGACAAGGATTCAAACTCACCAGGAGCTTGCAAGTGACTTGTCCAAAATAAAGTGGGGACACAGTTCAGTAGGGAAGTTTACTCTCCCTCTGTTTCTTCCTCTACAAGATCGTGCCTACGTGGAAAAGTCAAAATGGTTTAAAAAAGAGAGGAAAACTCATTAGTTAAAAAGTGATTGGAGAATAAAGTGCTATTTTATCGCAATAAGTTTTTTGATACTTTGTCCCCAGCCAGGTTTTATAGATTTGCAAAATTGCCCGGGGCATCATTCACATATTCTACACTTATGTGATTTGGGAGGTAACACTGACATAGAATAGGGGGAAGGGAAAGACGGTTTCCTGGAGTTTTAAAACATGAAGTCCTACACCACAACCCTAGTGCAACCAAAATGTATGACTGGACTGGCGTCCTGGAGATGGAGGGAGCATGAGAACCCTGGAGAACAGCAGCTGGAGCCACATATCTGTCTCTCTCAGGGGTTCAGATTGCTGACAGCAACATCCACGTCAGGGTTGGCACTGAGAAATGAACCAGAATACAAGTTTTAGGAAAGAATCAAGAGTAGCATTTGGGGTTCTTTTTGAGGTCTTTCATTTAGAGTTTTTATATTCCCTTGAAGTTTGAGCTTAAATTAGGTTGGGGTTACAAGAACAGGTATACATATATTTTACACAGCATTTTGGGAACTTGGAGCAATTGCTTCCAACCCTCTCCCCTGAGACTCAAGACCTGCCTCTTTCCTCTACTGGGAAGAAACGTTGCACAACTACATTGTTGTGCAAGTTCCGAAGTCATGGCAGTATTTCAAAGGGCGAGGTAGTTTTGGCTGTCAATGAGTCTTGGGTATAATTTACTTCTTGAGAGATTCCTGTTCTACTTACTCTCTGCTGAGAGATCTACATTTGTGGCAGAAAAAACTTAACAAGCTATTAATGATTGTATCCCTCTTCCAGAGGAGAAGCAAAGGAAACTCTCAAAGGAATAAAAGGGCATCTCTACCCTCCTGTCTTCTGGAAAGTTCTGGCCTTTTGGTCTGAGATGGTTAATGCCTTGTGTTCTCAATCCCCAACATAAATGCTAGCCATATATTATGTAACTCTGTATAGATTCTTGTGTGTAGGGAGGGCAGTTTAGATGGATATTTCTGAGAAGGAACATGGGGAGGTTGGGGAAAGGAACCTGATAGTAGAATGATGAGGGAGATGCCTGAGGGTAGCAGGGATTTGAGAAAGTAACATAGCACAGGGTTCCACAGCAACAAGATCCTTGTGGAAATCTCCTTGAAGAAAGCAAGACTTCTGTTTAGTAGAACTCATGTGATGTCTGGAGATTTCAACACCTAATATTGTCTTGGAAATTCTAGCAAAAGTTGTCAGTCCCTACACTTGCCAGAAAGGCTGTGGAGACATCTGCTTTTAATGGTGCGTAAGGGCTTCACAATGAGATTCCAGGTGGCAACCATAATAGACTGAAGCCAGAAGCTTCTTCTAGGGTGTTTTTGGATATGCTAAAGATAGAAAAAAAGTCCTCCATTCATGACAGATATAGGGTTAAAATTCATTTAATTTAGCAACATAAAGTAATATGTTATTTTTATGCTATAGTGTGTGAAACAAATCCATGGTGTTACAATTATTCCATTTGATCTTTATAATTCTTAAAACAGATACTCTGTATTTTCATTTACAAAGAAGAAAACTGATATATTGAAATTTTAATATGTATTTGGTGAAATCCATAAAAGAGGGAATCAGGGTTGGAGAATCCCCTTAGATTATAAGAAAGCATTTAGATGTGATTGACAGAAAAGGCAATCTAACTAATTTAAACAAATGATATATGTAAGTAAAAAGGCTGCAAGTAGGGAGGCTTCACACTCTAGGGTCTTTTCCCCTTGTTCTTTGTACTGAGTTCACTTTTAGGCTTTGTGTAGTAGCACGATGGCTGGCAACAAGTTCAAAGCTATATTTTCTCAAATTGAAGTGTAGCTGAAAATATGCTGCCTCTCTCAGGTCAGTTTCCGCAATTAAAATTATTGAAACTTATTGGTTCCAATTACACCACATATCCATTCTTGAACCAGTTCCTGTAGCCAGGGGTACGGGTGCTCTTTCTAGTTTAGTCAGATCTGAGTCACAGACCCTCTTGGAACAGGGGTATAGGGGAAACCCATTTCCACATGCAGATGGAAATAAGACCAAGAAACATGCAATGTCTTTCCAAAAGGATACCTTTTCCAGAAAGCTGAATAAATGTTGGATTTTAAAATAAACAAAAACAAAGCAGATTTCTACTGTAGCCCTCTCTTATTGTTCCCAATCCTGTCTATTGGCCCAGGTAACATGCCATGTGAGCCCATGAAACTGCTCTGTTATTGTGAGAATTTTGTTTTCCACTTACATTATCACCCTTGTTACCTTGTGTGGAATTAGCTCACTTAGAGGAATATGTATCCATAATTATTAACAAATACTAATTATAATCCTTGCTTCATGCATGTTCTGTATTTCTCCTATTATGCAATGTATTTCCTCAGCAACTTAAGAATTCAGTTCATTCTGAGGTTAGATTGTAAAGTGATTAGATGTTATTGTATTTCCTAGCCAAGGATAAGAATAAGCATTATTATTCACTATTATTCATTAAGCATCTAATATGTGCTGACTCAGAAATGCTTCACACACATTACTAATCTCTACAGCAGCCTTAAAGAGAGAGAATTATTATCCCTATTTAGCAAATGAGGACATTCTGCTTATATATAATAGACACATTTTGATGTTTCTTCCCATATATAATGACCTGTTTATCACCCCCCTTTATTTACTTTGGGTGATTCTCTTTTGCCTTCCTTATGTTTTATAAAATAGAACTAAGTGGTCTGTGGAGAGAAGCCTGAAACAGATGTGTATCACAGTAGTTGTCTAAATTTCTAAAATTCTAATATCTTTTAATATCCCCAAAATATATCTGACTATTGTTATTGGGTTTTATAAGATACTCTTACATTTTAAAAATTTCTCTTTAAGCCAAGTCCTCAAAAGAATGTATATCTCTTAATTAAAAAGTAAGTACTCAAGATCATATGACCAGGAAGTCAGGCTTTAAACTAAATTTTCTCTGACTGCAAAGTCAGGACTGTAATATTACAATGTACTCTCACGTCAAGGTGCTGCAACTTGAATTCCCATCGACATAGTTCATCTCAAGGAATACTACATAATTTTTCTGTAATATAAAAAAAAGTAACCAGTTGCTACCATAACTGTCAAATTTCTAGGAAGCATCTTAAATTTTAGGAGAATATAAATCAGTATAGATATCCTATTTAAATATCAGCATGGCTGTCGTTAACAATGAACTCAAAACTTTTACTGTTAAAAAAATAGGTAATATAGCTGGGCTCGGTGGCTCAGTCTGTAATCCCATGTCTTTGGGAGGCTGAGGTGAGTGGATTGCCCGAGCCCGCAGGTTCGAGACCCACCTGGGCAGCGAGACCTCATCTCTACAATAAATCAAAAAATCAGCCAGGTGTGGTAGCGCATGCCTGTAATTCCGGCTACTTGGAAGGCTGAGATGGAAGGATCGCCGGAGCCCAGCAGGTCGAGGCTGCGGTGACTGGGAGTGGCCACTGCACCCCAGTCTGGGTGACAGAGTGAGACTCCAACTCAAAAAAAAGGTAATAAAATCAACATGCTGGATATTTCAACTTAGAAATCACAGAAATACTCAAGTTACAATATTACAGTGATGATATCTACAGTTAGAAGTGAAATGGTGTTTGTGTATATAAAAAAAGGCAAAATCAATTTCAGAGTCTAAACACATATTGAAAAGATATTTAAAGTGCTTTCTAGATAGGAGCAGAATTTTTTTCCTGTGCTACTTGCTAAGTAATGAGTTATTTATAATTATCCAACTCATATTTAACATAATTTGCTAAAGTATGTAGCTTAGATTTTATTTTGCCAAATTTGTCATCAATCATGGTTCATTGCCTTCAAATCTTCAAATTTGGTTTTAGAGCTTCTATCTTGCTTTAATCCTCCACTAACTTAAACCGCTTGCAAATATATTTTGCAGTAAATCCATACTTAGGGGATGTCTCCTTGTACTTTTCATTTGTGTTTATTCTTGCCTTCTTCTGGAACCGGTATTTTAAAGTAATGGCTACACATTCCCAGTTGTTTACTAAAACAAGGCCTTGCTGACAAAGTAGAGAAGAACAGTGCATATACGGTACACTATTTCACAACTGTGTAATTACAGCAGCCAAGGCTTAAGTTAATGAGTTTCCTAAACTTGTTTTGGAAGAAAGACCACAATATGAAAAGCATAATGTGGAAAAGATAGGGATAAGTAGTTCATCAGAGCTCCAGCTCAACTATTCCAGAAAGATAGTTTTATATCCTATTTCAAAAACTGTCCAAGAAAAAGATTCCAAGTTAAAAATCTGTATGAAATAATAATCCACCAAACTGTTCTATTACTGATTTTTCATGTGTGAAATGACACTAGAGATGTGGTTTATAAATTTGAAATGACGTTTGAATCACTATTTTCTTTAAAATGTATGATTTCATTTGAAGAGACCTATCAAATAATTGAATGAGTAAATTCAGAGTCATTATTTGAAAACCAGCTTAACCTCAGCATGTTCAGATGTATATTTATAAGCCTCTAAAGTCAATACTGGCTCTGGGAAATCAATATCTTCACAGTATCCACCTATACTCCTATTTGGTCTCAGCCTTCATGTTTATTACTTAAAACAGGTGAGGAAAAGATTCTTTCAATTATATTTAAAAATGGATAATAGACAAAGGAAATTAAGTGAAAGCCATTCAATTTTAGATGGACCAATTTTTTTTTTTTTAAAGAAGTGGGGTACAATTCAGGATTAGGTATCCAAGTGATTATCATACAGGTAAATTTTGAGGGAGAAATATAGAATATCACTCCCCATTGTTGAACAAAACCTTTTCCATCTAGTGCTCATCTTTTACTCATCCCACCTCCGCATTGTGGGTGTTTGTCTGGATAGCTTGTCTAAACAAATGGCTTTACTAAGACAATAACCCCCACCCTATTATTGAAAGTCTTTCTGGCACAAAAAAGTCTTTTTGGAATCTTAAGATTCTATTAATTTTTAAAATATAGTTAATTTCTCAGGGGTTAAAGAACCAGTTTTAGTCTGCAGTCTTATGCTTGATAGTGTTTGTAGCACTTGTACTATAAAACCAATGGCGGATGTTCAATAATTGCTTGTGGTTATAATTAATAATTGCTAGTGGTTATAATAACAAGATAAATGAGATTTATCTTCATGAAGACAAACAATATTTAATGTAATATTTTAAATGATATATGGTTTACTACAATAATTTCATCTATAAACTATATTACAAGGGCCCAAATACTGAAGCAGGATCACAAAAGGGAAAATTTTAAATAGTGTTGTATTGTCACATTACATGTGCATCTGTTTGTGTGTTTGTACAAATTCTGGTAACCAGCTAATAGCTGATAGTGAACTATATAAAAATCACAGGTACTTGGATAAGTAAACATAAAGATATTAGATAAAATGGGATACTTTTGCATAAAGGAGCAACAGATTGCTCTTTTAAAAAAGTGGAAAATTTATCTTTTGTTTGCATATTATTTTGCACATATTCATCCTATAAATATTTATTTATTTATTTACTCACTCACTCACTTACTTACTTACTCCGAAACAGTGTATGGCTATATTGCTCAGGCTGGTCTCAAACTCCTGGCCTCAAAAGATCCTCCTGCCTCAACCTCCCGAAGTGCTGTGGTTATTGCCATGAGCCATCATGTGGGTCCCCCTCCCCTTTTTCTCCCACGGTGAAACACTTTTGAAACAAAAATTCTGCGTTGAACATACAACTTAAAAAAAAAAAGAAAGAGAATGACCCATTTTACTACAACTTTTGGTGTGGTCTTTACAGACAGTATATACTTGAGAGGGAAGGATATTATAGGTATATTTTTAAGCATTGAACTTTGCTGTTTTTCTTTTTTTATACCTACTCTACGGTACACAGGAGCCAATCAAAATACTAGCAGGGAAGCCGGGCTTGGTGGCTCAGCCTGTAATCCCGCGCCTTTGGGAGGCTGAGGTGAGTGGATTGCCTGAGCCCACAGGTTCGAGACCCACCTGGGCAGCGAGACCTCATCTCTACAATAAATCAAAAAATCAGCCGGGTGTGGTAGCACATGCCTGTAATTCCGGCTACTTAGGAGGCTGCGGCGGAAGGATTGCCGGAGCCCAGCAGGCAAGGCTGTGGTGGCCGGGAGCGGCCACTGCACTCCAGTCTGGGCAAAGAGTGAGACTCCAACTCAAAATAAAAAAAAAAAAATACTAGCAGGAGTTTCTGCACAGTGGAGGAGGATATCCAAGCAATTGTCTTGACCTCAGGCTCCCAATCATCAGAATCAAGTGACTTAGTCTATTCAATAAAACTCTAAACATATTTGACCTGGTTTTAGTTATTCCAGGTTTTAATAACTGTGAATGCAATAAAACTTAACTTTGTGCCAAATCTTAGGTCAGTGTTTCAGTTGGAGTCTTCTGAAGAAATATAATTTGTGAACTTTTCCCTTAGTGATATCATAAGAAAAATAAATTCTTAGTAGAATATATTCTATAACAGAAGCATGAACCCACCAATAATGCTTTTCATCTAATTGTTATACAGATTGTTTTAAATTTTTATTGTAGGCTTTAGTGCTGAACAAAAAATTTATTGCTGAACAATAAATAAAGCAAACCAACTATATTTTTTGTGTACATATAATAAGATCCAAGTTGTAAAAAAATTTTCAAAATTTCAAAAATGGTATATATTCTTAAGAATACTTGTTGCTAGCTGGGCTCGGTGGCTCAGCCTGTAATCCTGCGCCTTTGGGAGGCTGAGGTGAGTGGATTGCCTGAGCCTGCGGGTTCGAGACCCACCTGGGCAACTTGGCGAGACCTCATCTCTACAATAAATCAAAAAATCAGCTGGGCGTGGTAGCGCATGCCTGTAATTCTGGCTACTTGGAAGGCTGAGGTGGAAGGATCGCCGGAGCCCAGCAAGTGGAGGCTGTGGTGGCCGGGAGCGGCCACTGCACTCCAGTCTGGGCGACAGAGTGAGACTCCAACTCAAAAAAATAAAAAATAAAAAAAAAAAGAATA